>NC_091953.1:35559719-35859719 GCF_031021105.1 Erythrolamprus reginae | reverse complement strand
TTCGGCCCCTCTACAAAAATGATCTCAAAATTGTACAACTACTTACTAATCCAAGAAAATCCCGAAGAGCAAGTGAAATGTTGTATGATAGCTTGGGCTCAGAATTTTGGATATACGATTAACCTAATTGAGTGGGAGAAAACATGGACATCAAATTATAAAATGACAACGGCAATGTCTTACAAGGAGAACCAAATTAAAATGTTTTATCGTTGGCATCTGCCCCCAGCAAGAATATCCAAAATGTTTCCCAACTTCTCACCAACCTGCTGGAAGTGCAAGACCAAACCTGGAACTTACTACCACACATGGTGGACATGCCCAACTGCACAAAAGTATTGGACAACAATTCAATCCCTAATCGACCAAGTCATGTCAATCAAATTACCACTCAAACCCGAGCTTTATCTTTTAGGTATATTTAGACAAAACCTTACCAAGACACAAAGATATCTTATACTACAAATTATAACTGCAGCCAGAATATTATATGCCTCCCTTTGGAAATCTGACCAAGTACCCTCTTTCTTTACAGCATTGATCATTGCAGAATGATGGATAATGAAACTAAGAAAATTCCTGTTGTCAATCACTCCCTTCTGGGAAGAGAAGACTTAGAGCAGTGATGGCGAACCTATGGCACGGGTGCCATAGGTGGCAAACAGAGCCATATCTGCTGGCATATAAGCCATTGCCCTAGCTCAGCTCCAGTGTGCATATGCATGTTGGTCAGCTGATTTTTGGCTCAAATTGAGGCTCTGGGAGGGCGCTTTCAGTTTACAGAGGGCCTTCGGAAGGATGGGTGAGGGCATTTTTGCCCTCTCCAGGCTTCAGGAAAGCCTCTAGATCCCAGGGAGGGCAAAAAATGGGCCTACTGGACCCATTTTGGAAATGGGCCATTTCTGGCCTACAGAGGGCCTCCATGGAGAAGAGGAGGCCATTTTCACCTTCCCCAGGCATTGAATTATGGGTTTGGGCACTCGCGCACACACAACAGCGCACGTGCACACACTTTTGGCACCCATGGGAAAAAAGGTTTGCCATCACTGACTTAGAGTGTTACCTGCTGTGTTGCTGAGAAATATGTGGAGGATTTCTTGGATAAAGTCCTCCAAGTTGGATTCTAGCCTAGAACTAAGATCTATGGACTTCATTCATTCATTCATTCATTCATTCATTCATTCATTCATTCATTCATTCATTTAACTTCTATGCTGCCCAATCCCGAACGATTCAGGGCAGCTTACAACAAAACAAATTACAAAAAACAAATAAAAAGAAGTAAAAAAAATACAATCTAAGCTCTAAAACCCTAATTAAAACTCATAATAGAGTGATTCAACAGCATGCATACGTATCATTCACACACTTGGCCAAGCTAGCTGTTGATTCAGAGCCCCCAGGCCTGCCGGCATAGCCAGGTCTTCGTGGCCTTACGGAAAGCCAGCAGGGTGGGAGTACAGACATTGGGGGGGGGGGAGTTGATTCCATAGAGAAGGGGCAGCAACAGAGAAGGCCCTCCCCTGTGGCCTCGTCAACCTACATTGCTTAATTGACGGGACCTGGAGGAGGCCAACTCTGTGTGATCTAATTGGTCTGTGGGAGGTATACAGCAAGAGACGGTCCCATAGATAATCTGGCACTGAGCCATATAGGGCTTTATAGGCAATAACCAACAACTTGAATTGTGCCCGGAGACTAATAGGAAGCCAGTGCAGCTCGTGGAGTGTCAATGTTACATTGGTGTACCTAGGTATACCCATGACAGCTCGCGTGACTGCATTTTGGACCAATTATAGTCTCTGATAAAGGGTATCCACATGTAGAGCGCATTGCAATAGTCAACACTTGCAAATTGTTCTTATCTAGGGCAGTTGCAGAGTCATGTGACACCCCCCCTGTGACCTGACAAGCAAAATCAATTTGGAAGTCACTTAACAATGGTGTCACTAACTTAACAACTGTGTCACTAACTTAACAACTGCAGTGTTTTATTTAACAACTGTAAGAAGAAAACTCATAAAAAGTCATTTCACAAATGTTTCATTTAGCAACAGAAATTTAGGGCTCAAATGTGGTCATAAATTGAGGACTACCTGTATACAAGGCATCATCTAGGGCAGATAGGGGCTAATTATGTTATTATATTTTAAATGCATCTCTCACAAATCATCAGCCTTCCAAAAATTGATGGAACATTTAAGCCGAATGATACGCTATATAATGAAGAATAATGCAATTGACATATATTTGTTAGCCATGGAGAACAGTAGACAAATAGTTCTATCTGCACATAGATATGAGGAATATTTTAAAATCAGAATTAGCAATATGCTTTTTTTCTTTTCATATTGAGTTTTTTCCTGAGTGGATTGATGAATTAATAATATGCCAAAGCACCTGAAACTAATATTGCAGAGATTCATTAGAAATTAATTATTCTGTTTTGTGCCTCTGTAAAACATTTCTTCATTATGTTATGTGATAACATAGATAAATGGAATTTAGCTGGCTCCAATACTGCTCAACATTTTATCATTATTTTGTTAATGGTTTGTTATTTATTAGTCTCATGTCATAATCACACATGTTGCTTCATTCAAGTCACATTTTAACCTTGTTTTCTTCGCGGTCAAGGAATCCTGATAAAAAGGAATCTTATATAATATCTGTTATTTACTTTATGAAAAAGTCTCAAGTGTTTCTTTGCACATAAAACAGTTATTCATTTATTCTTTGGAAATAAAATGTTCAAGGATAACATAAGTTCCAAATCTGTTTGTTAGTCACGATTCTAGTTTCTAAGGGTATAATGATTGTCATAGTATTTCTTCCCAGTGAACATAAAAATAATATTTAAGCCTTTAAAAAGCTGTTAAAAATTCTATCAACCTTGTTATGAAGGTTGATAGAATTGTTATGAAGGAAATGAACAATCTGTCTTTTTTTTTAAGACCATCCTTTCTTTTTGGATTACAAAAACATTTTAATTGCACATTTTGTTTTTAATTTCTTTTCTTACAAAAATAAAATGGATATTTTAATATCTGCTACATTGAAATCATCATCTACTGCCACCACCAAGCCCACTATGTGAAGGTTTTTATTAAGAAGAATGAAAAGGTTATTTTGACAGATACGATTTAATTAATTCTATTGTAGAAATTTCTAATTATCTGAAACTACATGCTAGTGCATAGCACAATTCTTATGTAGAACAGTTCTATTTTTGTCAGTGTGGGTTTACCAGGAAATTGGAAAGCAATTCATAATGCAATGATGAAAAAGTCCAAAAGGACTAACTATAAAATTTTTCCAAATGCATTTGTACATGGATTTAAAAAAATAAACACATGATAATATAGCAAATTAGGAGTTAATATAGTCCATTGAATAATTCTGAAATGGCATAAAGAAGTTTAAGAAGAAAATGCTATCTTCCAAATCTGTGTTATGAATGTCTGATGAACCATAAAATAATCCATAAGTACATAAGTTAGAAGGAACCAGGAAATGAAATTCAAAAAGGGATTTTGTAATCATGGGGAACATAGATGTCTATGTGTTTAAACAGCAATAGGATAGGATAGGATAGGATAGGATTTATTTATTTATTTATTAGATTTGTATGCCGCCCCTATCCGTAGACTCGGGGCGGCTCACAATACAATAAAAACAGTTCCTGACAAATCTAATAATTTACAATTTAAAATTTAAAATAGTTAAAAAAAAACCATTTTTAATCAGACATACCTACAAACATACCATACATAAATTATATAGGCCCGGGGGAGATATCTCAGTTCCCCCATGCCTGACGACAAAGGTGGGTTTTAAGGAGTTTGCGAAAGGCAAGGAGGGTAGGGGCAGTTCTAATCTCTGGGGGGAGCTGGTTCCAGAGAGTCGGGGCCGCCACAGAGAAGGCTCTTCTCCTGGGGCCCGCCAACCGACATTGTTTAGTTGACGGGACCCAGAGAAGGCCCACTCTATGGGACCTAATCGGTCGCTGGGATTCGTGCAGCAGGATAGGATAGTATAGGATAGGATAGAATAGAATTCTTTATTGGCCAAATGTGATTGGACACACAAGAAATTTGTCCTTGGTGTACAGTGTGAATGCCTCTACTTAAGAACTTTTCTAGATAGGAACTGGATGTTCAAGATTTTTTGCCACTTCTTAAGAACCATTTTCTACTTAAGAACCCGAGCCCGGAAAAATTTCCCAGGAAATTTGAGAGTGGCACGAAGGCCCGGCCAGTTTCCTGCCATTCCCCCTGGGTTTCTCTCTCTGGTGCAGTGTATGGGAGGCAGCCTTGCGCCAGGTGTATGAGAGGTGCATGCTCCTCCTCACTGCCTTAGAGTCCCTCTTTTTTTTTGTTAAGAATTAAAGTTTTGAATTTTTTTAAATTCTCCTCACCTCACCTTCTTCCTTCGGCAGCGACTGTCCTCCTCCTCTTCCTCCTCCTCCTCCCACCCAAATTCTGAGCTTTTATTTCTTTCCTAATGGGTTTGCATGCATTATTTGCTTTTACATTGATTCCTATGGGAAAAATTGCTTCTACTGACAAACATTTCTACTTAAGAACCTGGTCACAGAACAAATTAAGTTCTTAAGTAGAGGTACCACTGTATATGCTCTCAGTGTACATAAAAAAAATGCTTTCCACATATTCTAGTTTAAAGCTATGGGTTTTTTTTCATCTTAGGAGAACAGCCATCAACTGCTATCCTATAGAAACTAAATTGACCAAAAATCCAAGCTATGAAAATTGATTTTCAACTAAATATCCCAAAGTGCGTCAGCATAAGAAAAAAATAGAAAGTGTCTGCTGACCCATATGGAGAAGGAAAGGGAGGGAGGGAGGGAGGGAGGGAAGGGAGGGAGGAAGGAAGGAAGGAAAGGAGGGAGGGAGGAAGGAAGGAAGGGAGGGAGGGAGGGAGGGAGGGAGGAAGACATAAAGAAAAAGGAAAAGATATAAATGATCAAAACCTCACTGTGCCAGGAACTGCTTTAATGAATTGGCACTGACATATTTTTTAAAAATCTTTTGTAAGGGGAGAAGACTATCTGAACAGATTAAGAAATATGCTTGCTTATTATCGCATAATTTTATCAAAAAATGGTCAGTCAATTCCCTCTAACATGCTGCTAAATGAAGTTTTAATTGCTTGAATATTGTGTTAATACTATCCAAGCAATATCACTGATGTTAACGACTATTAATGTTAATATTGGTGGTAATAATAATAACAACAACAACAATAATAATACAATGTTACGTCCTACTCAGTATTTTAATTTTTCTCTCCACTAAGAAAAATTATTACTTCAATCCAAACTGATACAAAGAAAGTCTCTCTTTAAGCAAGGTCTGTTCCTTAGATACCAAACCAGTATGCCTTTGTCAGTGGAAATAATAGTTGACATGGAGACCATTGAGAAAAATAACTGAGAGAGAAACAATCAAATAATGGAAAGATCTGTTGTGTGTAGATTCAGAGATTAGAAGAAAGTGACCAGTAGTTGAAGCCAATATTCCAAAAATAAATAACAATTTTTTATTCAGATAAGAAAATGAGGGACTTTGAAAATAGATTTATTATCAACAGAGAAAAGTATTAAACCTATAAAAATTGCACAGTAATTGAAAAATTCATAGCAGGAAAGATTTCCTTTCTGAGTTCTGAACTCTATCTTATTGAAGAATTTAACTGATAACCAAATTGATCTAAATTAAATGCATACTCTTAAATTTTTCTATATATATTTAAACTAAAAGAATAATAGCATATATGTGTTATGGAATTTGGTGACAATTGTATGCCAGATCTGAAGATCTATGTTATTGGTGCAGAAGAATTCCCTTTATCCTGCACCATCTTCTACCGATTGTGCCTTACATCCTCATCCCTATATGTCAGTACTATCTTTTGAATATGTCATAGTACTAAACAGATGTAATCTCTGCTTAAAGAACTAAATTGTGATCTGATTATCAAAATGTTTCTTGCAACAATCTATATACTATGCTGCATACCCATCCTTCTATTCCTTTTTGGGATAACGAATCTGCTGCCCCCAGAGACAGAGATAGTTGGATTGTATTTAGGCAAGTTTCTTTAAGATATTGCATTAGGGGAAATGTAGTGAAATTGCACTCTGGGTAATGTAGTTTTACACGTGACTACATTTGTGTATTCCTATTGGCTCTGACTCGGGATGAGGGGTAATTGGAGAGAACATTCCAGAGGGTCTTTCATCTTCACTCACTAAGCCAGCCAGCATGTAGATGCTACACCTAGAGCCTGGGTCAATTCAAATTCTTATTGGGTTGAATTCCCGCACAATGGGAAAGATTATACTGCAGAAGAATCGCATCATAACTGTGAGTTATTGTGAGAATGCCTGTAATAAAATGACCTAGGATATCTCGTTGTGCTGAGTTATCTGATTGGGAAAAGTTGATTTTGTACCAGAACAAGGCATATTAAGTAATGAAAGGAATCACAAAGAGAAGAAGCTTAACATAAGAGCAAAGAAAATATACTTAACATGAAAACTACTTTCTGCATCTTTTCCTATCTTTCTGTTGTTGGCAAATGATGTTAGCCATGTATTCAATTCACACCCATCCTTCCCTCTCTCTCCCCTCCCTCTATCCTTCCCCCCACCCCCAAATCCATCCTTAAATCTATCCCTATTTTACTAAGGAATGGTCATGGACATTCTAGAATATGTTTCCCACTTCTGTAATACAATTCACATCTATTGCGCTAATTTGTTTGCTTTGTGTCTGCTAATCTGCTATCTGATTGTAATCCATGCAGTGGTTCAATGTCACACCAATCCGTAGGTTGTTTAACAACACATTAAGCTCGATTTGGAGACTTAATTTTTTTACTGAACAATATTTCTTCTTATATCCTATCCTTTCTGTAGCTAACTATTTTTAATCTTCTTCTTATGTTTTGCATAGCATTGTGTGCACCAAAATGGAATGGCATAGCAGATTTGTATGTACTGAATAGCCAGTTAACTGTATTGACACAATGGAGCTATACACTTATTTCTTTTTTAAAAAGTAGGGATGGGTTCATACAACATACACCAGTCTACAGAGAGGGACGGCATACAAATCTAATTAATAATAATAATAATAATAATAATAATAATAATAATAAGCTTAAATTTAACAAATTTTATTGTGAAAATGTTGCCTGAATGCAGTATAAATCTAATTATTTTTTCTCCCTTTAGAAAATACAGTGGTACCTCTACTTAAGAACTTAATTTGTTCCATAACCAGGTTCTTAAGTAGAATAATTTTTTCCCATAGGAATCAATAATGCGTTCAAACCCATTAGGAAAGAAATAAAAGCTTGGAATTTGGGTGGGAAGAGGAGGAGGAAGAAGAGGAGGAGGAAGAAGAGGAGGAGGAAAAAGAGGAGGAGGACAGTCACTGCCGAAGGAAGAAGGTGAGGTGAGGTGAATAAAAAAAAATCCACAACTTTAAGGCTTAAAAAAAAGAGGGACTCTGAGGCAGCGAGGAGGAGCACGCGCCTCCCATACACCCGGTGTGAGGCTGCCTCCCATACACCAGCTGCTGCTGCTACTTGCTGCCTCTTTTTCCTATGCCACAAGGCTCCCTTCTCCTCTCACTCGCTTGCTTTGTAGTCGGCACCTTTCCTTCACTCTGGTGACTCCTTGGCTGCCCAGAGCGAAGGGAGCGTTTCTTTTCTCTGGGCGCTGTCCAAGCGCCCAGAGAAAGGGAAATGCTTTATTCACTCTGGACTGCCAAAGCCTCCTTAAGCGCTACCAAAAGGCTCTTCTGGCAGCCCAGATGGCCAGGATTAAAGGGGAATGGCAGGAAACTGTCTGGGCCTTCGTGCTGCTCTCAAATATCCTTGGAAATTTTTCCGGGCTTGGGTTCTTAAGTAGAAAATGGTTCTTAAGTAGAGGCAAAAAAATCTTGAACACCCAGTTCTTATTTAGAAAAGTTCTTAAGTAGAGGCATTCTTAAGTAGAGGTACCACTGTAAATTGTTTTTCCACTAGTCTTACAATAGCAATAGCTATAGCAATAGCACTTAGACTTATATATCGCCCTTATGTATGCCGCCCTGAGTCTGCGGAGAGGGGCGGCATACAAATCAAATCAAATCAAATCAAATAATTAAATAAATAAATAAATAAATACAAAAAATAAAAATAAATATCACTTCACAGTGCTTTACAGTCCTCTCTAAGACGTTACAGAGTCCGCATGTTGCCCCCATCAATCTGGGTCCTCATTTTACTGACCTCAGAAGGATAGAGGGCTAAGACAACCTTGAGCTGGTGAGATTCCAGCTGCCAACTACTGGCAGCCAGCACTCAGCAGAAGTAGCCTGCAGTACTACATTCTAACCACTGCGCCCCCATGGCTCTATATAAACAGCATATAAATAATTATTTTGCTAATAAAGGAGAATAGTTGTAGCTCACAATTGAAACAAGGAGTCTTTGGTGCTCTTTGAGCTTGGGTTCTTTTCTTGCAAGATGTTTCATTACCCAGGCTAGGTAACATGACTATCATTGATGATGTTATCTATTTTGGGTAATGAAATGTCTGAAAGAAAACAATTTAGCTCAGAGAGCGCCAAGGACTCCTCAGTCCTTTTAAATCACTACATTTAATCAATAAATAATGCAGTACAATCATCTGGTAAAATGATTAAGTCAAATGTATTCAGAGGAAGACGTTTTTCACCATCAGATATTTCTCATGACCATCAACATTAAGAGATTGTGCAGCTTGAGCAGCTGCTCCTGGTGTTCTCTCTGTCTCTGCCTCTTATTCTTCTTTTTAAAGCCATATTTGAAGACTGCAGGCAAAAAATTGTAGGCCAGGGATGTCAAACTCAATTTCATAAAATGGCCGCATCAAGGTTGCGTTTGACCTTGGGGGCAGGGGGCAGGATTAGTGTGGCCAATTCAATGTCACTTGTGTTGGCATCTCTGGTGACTGGAGTGCTCTGCCAGCAAAAATGGGCTCCTCGGCTCTATTTTCGGCTGTGACGGCCTCCTGCAACCATCTGCCAGTAAAAATGGAGCTCGGGAGAGCCACACACGAAGCTCAGGAGAACCCATTTTTGCTGATGGGCTGATCATTCACTGTTTTCAAGGCAGCCCTGCGGGCCAGATCTAAGCACCCCATGGGCTGGATTTGGCCTGCACGCCTTGAGTTTGACACAACCTGTTCTAGGCCATTAACAGCACTGTAGTGCTTTAGCTGTATGCTAGAACTTAGCAACTGCAAACTGTTTCAAAAAACAAACTGGTTAAGCAATAGGTGCTGATCATGTGAATTTTAAACAGCCATAAATGCATGCTAAATCAAGATTTAGCTTATACAAAAAGAAAGGAAATGTGATTACAACACTGAGTGAATAATGTTTAATTTATTACAGAAACACAGGTGGCTTTCCTAAGTTATTTTTATTTTTTTTAAAAGAGAAACATTATAATTGTAATATTTTCTACTTTCCTCTCTCCCACTTAGGCTCAGGATCCAGTTTTTGCAAAAAAATAAAAAAATAAAATAAAAATCCCAATGGACTGTTCCTAATTTCTCTACATGGTTTTTCTTTAAATAAATTTGGTGTCACTGTGATGCCTCCACTCGGACTGAGGGTTCTGTTGGATCAATTTCTAGCTTCCTCTTTGAGACATCCAATAAAACAAGAACTGTGAACAACAAACAAATGTACAATTTTACAACCTAAAAGCAGAAAAAGAAAAAAAATCAGTGCTGAAATAGAATGAAGCAAGGGGAAACCCTATTAGAAATCAATATTTAGTTTCTAAAGCTGGAGATTATGCTGCTTAATTAGCCTTCAGCTTCTTTCTTTCATACACACAAATTTTCAAAAAAGTCGTGAACACTTATAGGCTCTTATTGCTTTCATCATTCTGCCCCAATTGTCTTGCCCTCTGCCATAGATTGATTGATTGATTGCTTTATTGATTGCTTGATTGCTTGATTGCTTGATTGCTTGATTGCTTGCTTTATTGATTGATTGATTGATTGCTTTATTGATTGATTTGTTTATCTATCTATCTATCTATCTATCTATCTATCTATCTATCTATCTATCTATCTATCTATCTATCTATCTATTTATTGGATTTGTATGCCGCTCCTCTCCGCAGACTCAGGGCGGCTAACAACAGCAATAAAACAGCATATAATAATAATCCAATACTAAAACAGTTAAAAACCCTTATTATAAAACCAAACATACATACAGACATACCATGCATTAAATTGTAAAGGCCTAGGGGGAAAGAGTATCTCAGTTCCCCCATGCCTGGTGGCAGAGGTGGGTTTTAAGCAGCTTACGAAAGGCAAGGAGGGTGGGGGCAATTCTAATCTCTGGGGGGAGTTGGTTCCAGAGGGCCGGGGATGCCACAGAGAAGGCTCTTCCCCTGAGTCCCACCAAGCGACATTGTTTAGTTGACGGGACCCGGAGAAGACTCACTCTGTGGGACCTAACTGGTCGCTGGGATTCGTGCAGCAGAAGGCGGTCCCTGAGATTCCACTAAAATAGCATTTAGACTTAGATTTAGACTTATATACCGCTTCATAATGCTTTTACAGCCCTCTCTGAGGCAGTTTGCAGAGTCAGCATATCTCCTCCAACAATCTGGGTCCTCATTTTACCCACCTCAGAAGGATGAGTCAACCTTGAACCGGTGATGAGATTTGACCTGCTGAACTACAGCTAGCAGTTAGCTGAAGTAGCCTGTAGTGCCACACTCTAATCCCTGTGCCACCCGACAATAAACCTTATGTGCCAGGGATGCCTTTGAAAGCTGTCTCTGCTGCAGGTTTTCGGTGTTACTAACACAATGCATGTCAAATAGGCCATGCCCTTTGGAGCCAACAGTCCAAAATCCTTTATTCTCTGTGTTCTTTCTTGCCCATGATGGTTCCATCCTGATTTTCTTGTCCAATTTGTTTTATTGTCTCTGCTCTTCTTGACTCCTCTGGCCATAATTTCTGCTGGTTCTGGTTTCTTCTCTGAGTAATCTGCAGGGGGAAATTCTGCTTTCATGTGCCCCCTATGTTACTTCCCTGCTGGGTAGATTTGCTGTAAGGAAACACCTTCTACTTTCTCCCTTCTTTGCTTACTTGATTTATCTGTCCTAATAAACATTCAAGAAGCCATTATGTACAAGCCAGCTAAAAGTCACTAATGAAAAGCCCCATCACTTGTGGGATACATTACACAGATATTCTGAATATCCTTTTTATTTTGACTCTGTCTAAGATCACGGCAATCTTAATACATTTTTAGAACCTTTATTGGATTGCAATATTACCACACCAAAATGTAATTCTCATACATAGAAAACATTATTAGATTTAAGCTGGAGTTTAATCCATCCAAGGTCTCTTCTGTGAGACAAACAGGCGGTTTCTAAATATGATAAATAAATTAAACATAATAATTTGATGAACCTATAGCCGTGATAGCGAACTTATGGCACATGTGCCCGAAGTGCAGTGAAGAGCTACCAAAATTTTTACTCCCACACTGCGGTGTGGCTTATGCAGGACGCCGTCTATTTTCTTTCAACATCTTTCAGTGCAAATTGGGAGCTCTGGGGTGGAGCTCCATTATCGCTACCCCACTGCGTTCCCCCCATCATCCAGGCAGTAGCCCACCCCTGCCGAAGTGGCATGTGAAGACAAGTTGCCTGGCACGTGTGACAATCAGCTGGCCTTTGTGTTTGCGGCAGTTCCGGAAATTGGGAGAGTTGGCCTTCCATTTTCTGGTTTGAGCATGTGAGCAGGCCAGCTGATTGTCATGTGCACCAGTTACCGGAGTTCAGTTGTCAGTGCACGCATGTCCCCTGGGCAGCCCCTCTTCCAGGTTGTGGCCCGACGAGCGCCCTCTTTAGCACTCAGAGCTGAAAAGGCTCGCCATCACTGATGTATGGTGACTGTGAGATATTTTGCTATAAGAACATGCAGATACTGATTACTCAATAATGGTAATTGGAACCAATTGGTAAAAGAGTCAGGTTATCATTAATGATAGCGAATCACCTTGGATCATTAACCAAGGACCTCACATGATTGTGACTTTCTGTTATTTATTTTATTTATTTATTTTCTCCAATACACAACACACATTGAAGAGAATACACAAGTAGTAATATATATAAAGAAAAGGATAGAAGAAAAGATATAAAAATAGAGGAGAAGATACATGAAAGGAAGAAAAGATAAAGGAGATAAAGGAGAGACAATTGGACAAGGGACAGAAGGCACACTAGTGCACTTATGCACGCCCCTTACTGACCTCTTAGGAACCTGGAGAGGTCAATCGTGGATAGTCTAAGGGAAAAATGTTGAGGGTTAGGGGTTGACACTACTGAGTCTGGTAATGAGTTCCACACTTTGACAACTCGATTGCTGAAGTCATATTTTTTACAGTCAAGTTTGGAGCGGTTAATATTAAGTTTGAATCTGTTGCGTGCTCTTGTGTTGTTGCGGTTGAAGCTGAAGTAGTCATTGACAGGTAGAACGTTGCAGCATATGATCTTGTGGGCAATACTTAGATCGTGTTTTAGGCGTCGTAGTTCTAATCTTTCTAGACCCAGGATAGTGAGTCTAGTTTCATAGGGTATTCTTTATCGAGTGGAGGAGTGAAGGGTTCTTCTGGTGAAGTATCTTTGGACTGCCATTGACTTTGCTTGTGGGAAGCTGGCAGAGAAGGTGGTAATTCACAACACAGACCATGGGACTGAAATGCAAGCTGGTGGTTGAGCACCTGGACTGTGATCATATGACTGTGTTGGTGCTATGACAGCTGAATCTTAAGGGACCAATCATAAATATCACTTTTTCAGAGCCATCACAAATTTGAGTCCTTACAAGTTTGAAACAAGTGGTTATCAAATGTGGACCACTTGTACTTTTTTCAGTTCCATTCTTCCTGATTGTATAATTTTGGGATATTTTGCTTCTTAGTTGATTAATACATGTAATATCAGCCTGATAACCATATTGGATCACACCAGCAGTGGGTTGCTCCTGATTCAGTCCAGTTCTTAGAATCAGTAGCAGCGGCTACTGATGTGTGGGAGGCTCCACCCACACATCCAGAACATGTGTGCACATGCGCAAAACCATCATGCGCATATGCAAGTGTGCACGCAAACCAGTTGCAAAGTAATTTAGAACCCACTACTGGTTCACGCCCCAGAAACATTATCAATTCATAGAAGAAATTGATATTCATGTTTTCCAGATGGCATATATAAATATTTTTTTAATTAATGGATTCACTTTTTATAAAACAGATGCAGCAAAAGTCCAAAAATTTCTTCTTTTCAAACATTCTGTAAATTTATAGTTCTTTGGATCATATTCTTGCTTGTACTTGGTAAAAAAAATAAAAGAACCCAAGAACATCTGTGGGAAAAAAATAAGTGACTTTAGAAAGCATCTGCAAAACAATCTAGAGCAGAGGTGTGTCATTATACAATCAATCACCAGAATTATGCAGTCTTTTTATGAGTAATAATCAGGAATTCAATTTCCTTTGGGAACAAGATATAAGACATATTTGTCAGTTTCTCTAGTCTAAAACTGTTGCAGCAATAGCATTTTACTAGTAAGAATGCCCAAGGTAAAATATGTAACAAATCATTTAAAAATATTCTCAACTGTAAAATAATAAGTCAAACAGAATGCAAGAAGAAATTAATTTTTAAATGTAACACAGTTCTTGCTAATATCATGCCCATCTTGTCTATTAACAAACATGATTAAATTAATAAAAACTGGAAAAGGTTCCACTTTGGATGGATATCATATTGAATTGAATAAAAATGTAGCCAGCTCTTTGTCCCATTGTGTTAGGATCAATAATACTTTTTTTTAAAAAAAATCTTACCTCTTTCATTGACATATTTTGTCCAAACTATTGTCTCATTTTCTTGTTAAGCTAACATAAAATATTGAAAGTAATCCTGATGGTATCTTTGGTTGTCCTCCTTTTAAAATACTTGTTTGATACAGTCCATGGGGCTTTCCCCACTTGCCCTTAACCATAGCCACATCACCAAAAAGGCTTCAAGAGTTGTTAACCTAATCCTACGAAGCTTCTGCTCTGGTAATCTCACACTACTAACCAGAGCATACAAAACTTTCTCCAGACCAATCCTTGAATACAGCTCATCTGTCTGGAACCTACATCACATTTCGGACATAAACACTCTAGAAAATGTCCAGAGATACTTTACTAGAAGAACCCTCCACTCTTCCATACGCAACAGTATACCCTACACAACTAGACTGACAATCCTAGGTTTAGAAAGCTTAGAACTACATCACCTTAAACACAACCTAAGCATACTCATAAAATCATCTGCTATAATGTACTTCCTGTCAACAACTACTTCAGCTTCAACCACAACAACACATGAGCACACAACAGATACAAACTTAAAGTAAACCGCTCTAAACTTGACTGCAGGAAATACGACTTTAGTAACCGAGTAGTTGATGCATGGAATTCACTACCAGTCTCTGTAGTATCATCACCTCACCCCGAAAACTTTACCTTTAGACTATCTACTGAAGACCTCTCCCGATTCCTAAGAGGTCAGTAAGGGGTTTACAAAAGTGCACCAGAGTGCCCTCTGTCCCCTGTCCTAATGTTTCTCTTTTACTAGTATCATGTATATTAGAACTACGGTGCCTAAAACACGATTTAAGTATTGCCCACAAAATCATATGCTGCAACGTCCTACCGGTCAATGACTACTTTAGCTTCAACCGCAACAACACAAGAGCACACAACAGATTTAAACTTAATATTAACCGCTCCAAACTTGACTGTAAAAAATATGACTTTAACAATTGAGTTGTCAAAGCGTGGAACTCATTACCAGACTCAATAGTGTCAACCCCTAACCCCCAACATTTCTCCCTTAGACTATCCACGATTGACCTCTCCAGGTTCCTAAGAGGTCAGTAAGGGGCGTACATAAGTGCACTAGTGTGCCTTTCGTCCCCTGTCCAATTGTCTTTCCTTTATCTCATATATCATATATATTTTCTTCCTTTCATATATCTTCTCCTCTATTTTTACATATTATCTTTATATATATTACTTCATGTCTATTCTCTTCCATATGTATTGTGTCTTGGACAAATGAAGAAATAAATAAAATAAATAAATAAAATATAAATATTATTATATCCTTATATACCACCAATACGTACTTGACAAAACAAACAAATAAAATAAATAAACAAACAAATAGCATGAACATACCTTGTGAACCATATTATCCTCAATAATATTGCTGTCATTGGTCTCTGAGCTGGCTTATTCCAGAAAACCGTAAGTTTTCCTTAGCTGCTCTGATGTCACCACTATTTCATTGATGGTGTGCCAGGTCACTCTTATGAACTGGGAGCAACTTAGCATCCCAGCGACCGATTAGGTCCCACAGAGTTGGCCTTCTTCGGGTCCCGTCGACTAAACAATGTGGTTTGGCGGGTCCCAGGGGAAGAGCCTTCTCTGTGGTGGCCCCGACCCTCTGGAACCAGCTCCCTCCAGAGATTAGAACTGCCCCTACCCTCCTTGCCTTTCATAAAATCCTTAAAACCCATCTCTGTCGTCAGGCATGGGGGAACTGATATAACTTTCCCAGGCCTATATTGTTTATGTATGGTATCTTGTGTGCATGTTTTTAAAATTATGGGGTTTTAGTTTTAATCATTAGATTTGTCTTCTGCATTGTTTTTTCTATTACTGTTTTGAGCCGCCCCGAGTCTACGGAGAGGGGCGACATACAAATTTAATAAAATAAATAAATAAATAAATAAATAAATAAATAAATTTATTGGGCACTTACTTTAGGCTGAGGTGTGCTATGAAGGAGAAGAGAGAAAGAGACCTTCGGCAGAATATCTCCGGGACCGCCTTCTGCCGCACGAATCCCAGCGACCGGTTAGGTCCCACAGAGTTGGCCTTCTCCGGGTCCCGTCAACTAAACAATGTCATTTGGCGGGACCCAGGGGAAGAGCCTTCTCTGTGGCGGTCCCGACCCTTTGGAACCAGCTCCCCCCTGAGATTAGAACTACCCCCACCCTCCTTGCCTTTCGTAAGCCCCTTAAAACCCACCTCTGTCGTCAGGCATGGGGGAACTGACACTTTCCCTCCCCCTAGACTTATAAGATTTATGCATGGTATGCTAGTGTGTATGATTGGTTTCTAAACTGGGGTTTTAAATTAACTTAAATATTAGATTTGTTTATATTGTGTTGTTATTGCTGTGAGCCGCCCCGAGTCTGCGGAGAAGGGCGGCATCCAAATCTGATTAATAAATAAATAATAAATAAACTCTTGCAAATCCTTGTTGACTTTATAAACTATTGTGACTGAGCCAGATTTCCTGATGAAGAATAGTTTATAGATTTGGTGGGAGCCTTTTCTCTCTTGGTACGCCTTCTCAATGACTAAGGCCACCACCAATGGGGAGAAGTAGCAGTGAAGAAGGAACAATTTCTTACCAATGTTTAAACCTGCAGGTTTAGTAGTCTCTCAAAACTCTTTCAGCAGTGGTGTGATTGATGGGTGTTTTTCCTGCTGGTGGTTTTGAAAAGCTGTAAGGGAGTCAGATTTCCTGCAAGGCAAATAAGGAAGGAAGCTTGACAGCTGCGTTTGGCAATGCAAGAGTAAACATCTATGCCAATTTAATTTTTCTGCTGGCTCACAGATAAGAGGGGAGCGCTGAGCCATACAGAAAGCTAACAGAGCTGAGTGTTAACTATAAATAGAAATTTGTGGCATTATTTTTTACTATTGATTTTAATTTGACCTCATAAAAATAATTTGCTTTTAAATTAGAACAAAATTTAGAGAAGTTTACTATGGATGGAGTAAAATATTCTGGTACTTATTTAGAGGGCAGTTAGGAATTTGATATCTATCTAAATGTTAAAGCTGGTTTCTTAAGTTGCAGTGTTTGCTGTCACCCTGTGTAAAAGAAGTACAGTGAATGAAGCTCAGGTTAGAGTCCCCCCCCAAATTATTATTATTATTATTATTATTATTATTATTATTATTATTATTATTATTATTAATTAGATTTGTATGCCGCCCCTCTCCATAGACCTGGGGTGGCGCACAACAATAACAAAAACAATGTAAGAACAAATCTAATAATTTAAAAAACACTAAAACCCCCATTATTAAAAGCAAGCATACACACAAACATACCATATATAAACTGTATAGGCCCGGGGGAGATATCTCAGTTCCCCCATGCCTGAAGGCAGAGATGGGTCTTAAGAACTTTACGAAAGGCAAGGAGAGTGGGGGCAGTTCTGATCTCTGGGGGGAGCTGGTTCCAGAGGGTCGGGGCCGCCACAGAGAAGGCTCTTCTCCTGGGTCCCGCCAAACGACATTGTTTAGTCAACGGGACCCGGAGAGGAAAAATTCATTTGAGAGGAAAAATAAAACAAGGGAAAACATGCATGGTTCAGATAAAGAAAGAGAAAAATATTTCTTAGTACTGTATTTCAAGAGCTATAATTAATGGAGTGAAAACAGTGAAGGGCTACCAAAATTTTTACTACCACACTGTGGGCGTGGCTTATGCAGGACGCCCTCCATTTTCTTTCAACATCTTTTAGTGCAAATTGGATGCTCTGGGGTGGAGCCCCATTTTCGCTACCCCACTGCGTTCCCTCCCCCTCTATCCAGGCAGTAGCCCACCCCTGGGCGAAACCACATAAAGAAAATTTAGAATGAGCTATTTGTAAAAAATTTCCTGAAGTTGATTTCATTACTTTGCTGCTGGTGATTAAACTTTACATCAGGCAAAAGCTACTTCTTGATTACTCCTTGAAATTCTCCTGTTCCTTACCTCAAGGAAGTTGAAATACATCAAGGCCAACAAGATTTGCAGGAAGTAAAATAACAAAAAACATTAGAGAAGGCAATAAAACAATGATTGACCCTGTGAAGCTGCCATCTTTTTGGAAGGGCTTATAGATTGTTGGAATATTTACCGCCAACAAGTGTACTGAAGCCTTTCCAAACAAACAATAAAAATATTAAATAAATCTGAATAATTTATCATTCTGAATCACTCTGAACCTGTTTGTGCTGCTCAACATTTTTGTTGAGTGCTATAACAAGATTATTTCAAGAATACCAGGCCGGTGACTTATTCCCGGCCTGTTTTGCTGCAGGGTCAGGGAGACACTGACCTTTGGCATGGCCTCCATCTTGTTCCTACCTCCTGGGAAGGCTTTGGCCTTCCCAGTGATGTCATCCAGGGCGGAGCCTGCAGCCCTATAAAAGGGCTGGACATGCTCCAGGGCCTCCTTTTCGCCCTGGATGACAAGAGGCGAACACCCACCCGCCCTCCCTATCTTTCAATGTGCCATTGGGGGTCGCCCCTCGGGGGGGCCGAATAGGAATTTTTGGCGGTCGCGGTATTTTCTGCGACCGTTTTTTCGCCTATTCCACACTGCGGTGACGGATACGTGGTTAGGGGGTGCTTCGCTCATGCTCAGGCTAATTGGCATACCTTTAGTCATTTGGGTAGGCAGGTTAGGGGTGGAAAACTGGGTGGTGGTTTAGCAACTGCGTGTTCTCCGTTGGGCATCTTTGGGGATGATTGACAGGTTCTCTCCAAAGGCTTGTGGTGGAAGCGACCTGAGCAATTGGGGGGAACCTGTCTTTGGGTCCCGCCCATTGCTTTCCCCTTGTATGGGATAGACGGCGGGACCTCCCACATGCAAGTGCATGGCAGTGAGTCAGGTGAGGGCATGGCCCCTCACCTGGATCAGCATGGAGCTACGCCCATATGTTGCCCCGGAAGTTTTTATGATGTCATTTTTCGCCCCGGAAGCAATTGTTTGACCCTGCGGGTCCTTGTTTAGGGTTATAGTTAATTTATGCAAATTTATTTAAATAAATTATGCAAATTTAATTAATAAAAATGACCTAGTTTAAATCCAGCTCTTGTGTCCGTGTCGTTACTCCGCCTCTGCTGCAAACTGCATTTGGATTATCTAAACATCTAGTGTATTGGATATTTTTTCCTGTTCTTCTAGGGTTCTTAAAATTATTGGTGTCATGACAGTTAGTTTATTTGTTTTTGTTGAAATCTGCAGCTTAACCAAAAGTATTTCCTGATATAACAACTATGTGTTGCTCAGAATTAAGCCAAGAATAGCCTCCTCACATATCTCTGTTTCCAAGAAGCAACACTTGACAAATACTAAGAATTATTTAACTAAAATCCCAAAACTAAAAAAATGGGGGAAAGTATTTTTAACCATGTTTCTAATCCTCCAACCTGTTTTATCATAATTGTTAGAAATTAACTCTAAGTAAATGAGGTTGAAACATTAGAACATTAGTAGTTTTCTGACACTTCTTTGAGATTACAAGTCAGATATAATCATTCTTGATTCATTGACCTTTGGTTTAATTCAAATTTATTCTCTCTGCGAAAAAGTCATTGACTTCAATCTTGCTGTTTATATAATTTTTATGATCCCGAATTATAATGACTCTACTGTAGAACATAAACAGTGCTCTTCTCAAAAAAACAGCATTGTTCTTCAGAAGTGGTGGGATTCTGAGTATCTTCATAATATGTGGAAAATGTCTAACATTTTGTAGTGCCATAGTTAGGAAATACTCTATATTTGTCAAAGACCTTGAAGTATTCATATGCAATGACCTAAGTCCTAGAGCCCACTGCAAAGCCCATTGCCAAAAAGGCTTTAAGAGTTGTTAATCTAATCCTTTGCAGCTTCTTCTCTGGTAATATTGAACTCCTAAAAAGAGCTTACAAAACATTTGTCAGGCCAATCCTAGAATACAGCTCACCTGTATGGGACCCACATTGCATATCTGACATCAACACAATTGAGAGCGTCCAGAAATATTTCACAAAAAGAGTCCTTCATTCCTCCTCTCACAACAAAATATCTTACTCCGCCAGCCTTGAAATTCTTCGATTAGACAACTTACAACTCTGTTGCCTCCGTTCCGACTTAACTATAGTTCATAAAATCATATACCAAAATATCCTAACTGTTAGTGACTATTTCACCTTCACCCACAACAACACATGAGCATGAAATAGATTTAAACTGAATGTCAACTGCTCCAAACTAGACTGCAAAAAATACGACTTCAGCAATAGAGTAATCAATGCCTGGAATGCACTACCTGACTCTGTGGTTTCTACTCCTAACCCCCAAACCTTTAACCTTAGACTATCTACAATTGACCTCTCCCCCTTTCTAAGAGGTCTGTAAGGGGCGTGCATAAGTGCACCATTGTGCCTACCGTCCCTGTCCTACTGTTCTATTGTGTTCTATTTATTTATTTATTTGTTTGTTTGTTTGTTTGTTTGTTTGTTTATTTATTTATTTATTTATTTATTTATTTATTTATTTGATTTGTATGCCGCCACTCTCCGTAGACTTGGGGCGGCTAACAACAGTAAAAAGACAATATGAACAAATCTAATATTAAAAGTAATATAAAAAACCTCAATTTAAGAAACCAATCATACATACAGACATACCATGCATAAATTTTATAAGCCTAGGGGGAAGGGAATATCTCAGTTCCCCCATGCCTGACGACAGAGGTGGGTTTTAAGGAGCTTACGAAAGGCAAGGAGGGTGGGGGCAACTCTGATATCTGGGGGGAGTTGGTTCCAAAGGGTTGGGGCCGCCACAAAGAAGGCTCTTTCCCTGGGTCCCGCCAAACAACATTGTTTAGTTGACGGGACCCGGAGAAGGACAACTCTGTGGGACCTAACTGGTCGCTGGGATTCGTGCGGCAGAAGACGGACCCGGAGACATTCTGGTCCGATGCCATGAAGGGCTTTATAGGTCATAACCAACACTTTGAATTGTGACCAGAAACCGATCGGCAACCAATGCAGACTGCGGAGTGTTAGTGTGACATGGGCATATTTAGGGAAGCCCATGATAGCTCTCGCATCTGCATTCTGCACGATCTGAAGTTTCCAAACACTTTTCAAAGGTAGCCCCATGTAGAGAGTGTTACAGTAGTCGAGCCTCGAGGTGATGAGGACATGACTATCATTACTTTTTATCATTACTTATCTAATGTTTTATTTGTACCGTCCTATAATTGTTTGACAAAATAAGTAAGTAAGTAAGTAAGTAAGTAAGTAAGTAAGTAAGTAAGTAAGTAAGTAAGTAAGTAAGTAAGTAAGTAGATAAACAGATAAACAGATAAACAGATAAACAGATAAACAGACAAACAGACAAACAGATAAACAGATAAACAGATAAACAGATAAACAGATAAACAGATAAACAGATGAATAGATGAATAGATAAATAGATAAATAAATAAATAAATATTTCAGGTGCTTCCTAATTCAGAATGGAAGGACAATTTTCTCTTGAATGAAGGTGAAAATACATATCCCAGGATAATGTTGCATGAACCAATCCAGGTTGGTCTTTGGAACCTAAGGTTTTGTCTTCTGAGCTTTTGGACTCATGCTGGAGTCCATCCAGAGAAGTGTCAGACACAGAAGTTCTATGTGGATGAGCTCCAGCATGAGTTTGAAAATTCGGAAGACAAAACCTCTGGTCCCAGTGACTGACCCAGATTGAATCTTGGTAATTTTTCTGTTAATTTTCAGCAACTCTGTCAAGGACCTCAAAGTACTCATATCTAATGTCCTAAGTACCAGAGCCCACTGTAATAACATTGCCAAAAAAGCACTAAGAGTTGTTAATCTAATCTTGTGTAGCTTCTTCTCTGGCAATATTATACTGCTAACTAGAGCATAGAGGGAGATTATGATCCCGCTATATAGAATGCTGGTGAGACCACATTTGGAATACTGTGTTCAGTTCTGGAGACCTCACCTACAAAAAGATATTGACAAAATTGAACGGGTCCAAAGACGGGCTACAAGAATGGTGGAGGGTCTTAAACATAAAACATATCAGGAAAGACTTAATGAACTCAATCTGCATAGTCTGGAGGACAGAAGGAAAAGGGGGAACATGATCGAATATGTTAAAGGGTTAAATAAGGTCCAGGAGGGAAGTGTTTTTAATAGGAAAGTGAACACAAGAACAAGTGGACACAATCTGAAGTTAGTTGGGGGAAAGATCAAAAGCAACATGAGAAAATATTATTTTACTGAAAGAGTAGTGGATCCTTGGAACAAACTTCCAGCAGACGTGGTTGATAAATCCACAGTAACTGAATTTAAACATGTGTGGGATAAACATATATCCATCCTAAGATAGAATACAGAAAATAGTATAAGGGCAGACTAGATGGATCATGAGGTCTTTTTCTGCCGTCAGACTTCTATGTTTCTATACAAAACATTTGCTAGACCAATTCTCAAATACAGCTCACTTGTCTGGAACCACACTGCATATCGGAGTTACGTCGCCTTAGTTCTGACCTAAATGTAGTTCATAAAATCATCCGCCACAGTTTTCTTCGTCCCATGCTAGTTCTTGACTGTATCTTTCTAGGCTGAAGTGAGCATCTAAACGCCACCCAGCAAATGCTGAAATCTATATAGATAAGGTTTGGGCTTGTGACCCTAACAGTTCAAGAAAGGGACACTTTTAATCTAACAAGAAGAAAGAAACAAAGTTAACGAGGCATGTCTTACTTAACTGAAACCCAGCTCCATTGCAAAAAAATTTTTTTTTTAATAGGGACAAATAATTCCTGTAAAATAACTGCTGGATCAGTTTGCTTGAAAAAAAGAAGTGAAACATATTAGAGATTTCTTGAAAGGTAATTACTATGCTGAGCCCACTTATGAGGAAAAGAGGAAGAGAAATTATACTCAGTGTTCTTTAAATAAAGAAGATTCTGTCCAAATGTATGCGGGTGGGTATCTAAGCTTTTATCAATCTCTGTTACAGCATCTGAATGGCCAGTGTTTGCTCAGTGTTTGGAGGCTTTAAAGGTCTGGTTCTGTTGTGGTTAGCTCTGGCCCTGCTCCTGCCCCAAGGACTGTGGATGTGGGGGAGACATCCACATGCCGCAGGCCTGTTTTGCCCCCCCCCCCCCAGTGGAATCTGCTGATGAAGGCTCCTCTGACCAAGAAGACATGAGTGACAGGGAGGTGGAGAGTGTGGCAGACAGCTCAGAAGGAGATCAATTATCTAGCTCCTCCTTGGATTCAGAAGAAGAGTTAATGATACAGCCACGCATGCGGAGAGCGATGCATAGGCAACAACAACTGAGAGATTATTATCAAAGAAAATGAGGCCACCTGTGGTTGGGTGGGGCTGTGGTAATTAGTGAGGGTGCTATAAAGAGCAGCCTGTGGGTTTGGCCATTGTGGAGGATTATCTGATCGTTGTGTTTCGTGACTGCTTTACCGACTTTGACTTTTTGTGTGCTGATTTTTCCCCACTTTGAAACTAAACCAGAGCAAAGTGTGTTTCACTTTGTGAAAGAAGAAGGACTGTGAATTGCCTCACAGCTGCAAGCTAAGTATCACAGAACTGATAAGGGACTTGTACAAATTACCAGTTTGTTTGGAGACAAGTGCTCTTTGCTATACCAAAAGAGGGCTTGGTTTAAGTGAATTTTCATTATAAAGAACATTGTTTTGAATTTTCAAATGTGTGTGTGTCTGAAATTTGTACCTGTGAATTTTTGGGAGGATTCTACCAGAGAGCCCGACAGAACAGGTTCAGGAGTGAAATGTTCTTGGTTCTGGCGTGCCTGCCGGTTGTCGGAGAGCTCTGTAGCAACAGCAGCATGAGACTTCGCCCACCCGCTCGGATGCTGCCATTTGGGTTCTTTTACCCTCTGCACATGTGCAGAATGCTTTTTTAGGGCAGAAACCACCCAAACAAACTGATATGTGATGCAGTTAAAATGGGCTTAATTTTTTTTTAAAAAACCCAATACATTAGCCACTATCGGATCATTCCTCTTTCAAAACATAATTCTCTTTTGCTGCATGAATAATTAGAATTTAGTGATAACCTTTGGAGAGACTTAGGCTACAGCTTTTTTGAGATTATAGTCCTCTAATTTGAAACCATTGATTTGTCTAGCATTTTTTGAAACACACTATACTTTTAAATGAAAGAATCCGAGGGATACTAACTATCTACAGAATCAACTGTTTATGACACCTATTGAGAAAGTTCAGAACCAGAAAGAACAAGATCACTTAATGTGAACGTCAGGAACAGCACTATAATAATGCATTCATTAAAAACTACAGATGACTGATAAATGGAGGTCACATTTGCAATAGGACGATCACCTGAACAGCAATTTTAAGATAAGCAATAAAATTCTTCTTCCTCTTCTTCTTCTTCTTCTTCTTCTTCTTCTTCTTCTTCTTCTTCTTCTTCTTCTTCTTCTTCTTCATCATCATCACCATAATAATAATAATAATAATAATAATAATAATTTAAGTTTTTTTTGAAACTAATACAAAACCATACAAATTAAAAGAAAACATATAAAAACAAAAACATAAAAAACCCCAATACAATAACACCACTACACATTACAAATTTACAGAAGGTGGTTACGTTACCAGCTATTATTTTCATATAGTCACTAAAAAACCAGAGAGTTAGATGAACCATTGAGCAACTATCTATTCTTTAGAGGCAGTTTGTATGGTTGATTAATTGGTGCACATTATCAGGCCCCAAATTCTCAGAATGCCATTATGTTTATTCTGACATTTCCAATAACAAGCATCTGAATTAATCTGCTATTGATAATTGATTAATAATAAGAGGGGGAGAATATTTGATTAGATAATTGGTTTGCCCAAAGGTTCTGAAACATAACCTATATTACAAACACTTTTGTATTATTTGGTAATCAATCCAGAATACTAGCACTTCTACCTTTTGTAACGTGTAATTATTAAAGTAGATCAAATATAGCGACGGACGGCGAATAACACATGGACACATGAACTGTTTAAAAGGGTCACTTTATTAAGACATAAACATAAAGACCTGCAGAGGTCACTAGATGGGGCAGAAAACCCTATGAATAACATACTTGGGCAACTAAATGGGCGTAAATCCTTGCCTGGGCAGTACGAGGCTATCCAAAGCCTACGTCCAGCCCTGAAAGCTATGCCCAGCATGTGGGAGGGCTCACCCCCATGACCTGGAACCAGAAATGACGTGAGTGAGCCACAACGGCACCCCCTCTCCACCGCTCTGGTCGTATATGGCAGCTTGAGTTGTGAAAAAAGAGCCGTTACTGCCAAAACATTGACCAAATGAAAAGATTAACAAAATATTAGAAATTGCCTATTTAAAAACTTTAGACACCCAGTGTTGTGGTTAGCTCTGGCCCAGCTCCTGCCCCAAGGAATGTGCAGGTGGATGTGGGGGAGACATCCACATGCCGCAGGCCTGTTTTGCTCCTGATGGAATCTGCCGATGAAGCCTCCTCTGACCAAGGCAGCATGAGTGACAGGGAAGAGGGGAGTTTAGCAGACAGCCCAGGAGGAGATCAAACATCTGTATCATCTTTGAATTCTGAACAAGAATTAATGACACATCCACGCATGCATAGAGTGATGCATAGGAGACAACAACTAAAGGATTATTACAAGAGAAAATGAGGCCACCTGTGGTTGGCTGGGGCTCCAGTAATTAGGGCTGCTGCTATAAATAGCAGCGTGTGGGTTTGGCCGTTGAGAAAGAGTATCTGATCGCAGTTCTTCAGGAATCGTGTGTTGCTGTTTTCTGGACTTTGTTGATCTTTTCACGCCTTTGAAACCAAAGCAGAGCAACGTGTGTGTGTGTGTGTGTGTGTGTGTGTCACTTCGTTGGAAGAAGAAGGGATGTGAAGTTTCTTCACAGCTCCTAGCTAAGTACATAATGACTGCTTAAGAGAAATTGTACAGACTACCCGGTTGTTTTGGGACGAGTGCTCTTTGCAATACAAAAAGAGTGCTTAGTTTATTTTGAATTTTGTGATAAAGAACATTATTTTGAATTTTCAAATGTGTGTGTGTCTGAAATTTGTACCCTTGAATTTTCGGGAGGCTCCTACCAGAGAGCCCGGCAGAACACCCAGTAACCCTGAACTCACTTCTCCAACCCCCTCCAGGGTGGAGTAGGCGAAAAAACAAATGCGACTAAAAGTGCACAGTGATTACAAAAAATTCATATTTGGCCCCTGATCGGGCGACCTTTTTAACTCCCTGAATTGAGCGGAGGGTGGGTGGGTATCTGTTCTCCCTTGCAGCAAGCAGGAAAAAGGGAAGAGCTGGGCAGCAGTGAGCCTTTAAAAAGACCGCTCGCCTCGCCCAGCTGGCTTGCTGATCTCGAGGCTGTGTAGGAATGCTGGGAGATCTCGTGCTGCAGTACGAGACCTCCCAGCAAAACACGGTGCCGTGTTGTCGGCGCTGACGCAAATGTCGCCCCGGTGCTGAAAAGCGCCCGATCTCTCAATTTTATTTGGTTTATATAAGATCTGACTTAACTTTTGGAATAAATATATAAAATTGGTATGGCTCATCATTTCAATTTTATACTTTTAAAAATGAACTATTATACTTCTTATGTTCTTGTACAATATCTAAGAACTTTTATATTTCATGAACAGTTCCATAAATATAATCAAAAGTAATGAATATATGTAGTTTTCTGATTCAGATTGTAATGGGATTGGTTAGCTATTATTACTGTGGTAAAACAGGTTCTTGGAATGCAGTTAAAAATTAAAAATGTTAATGTTTTGTTAACTTATCTATCCCAAATCTGGAATCTTTCAATCTTTATGAAGTTAGTCAATTCTTAGCCTGCAACAGTTCATTTAGTGACCATTCAAAATAATGGCGGTGAAAAATGGACTTCTGACAGTTTTTCATAGTTACTACTATTGCAGCATCCTTGTGGTCATGTGGTCCAAATTCAGATGCCTGGAAACTGGTTCCTACTTATGACCATTGCTGTGTCTAGGCTCATGTGATTACCTTTTGCCACCTTCTGACAAGCAAAGCCAATGGGGAAGCCAAATTCACTTAACAACTGTGGCAAGAAAGGCTGTAAAAAGAAGCAAATCTCACTTAACAAATGTTTTGTTTAATCACAGAAATGTTGGGCTCAGCTGTAGTCATAAATCGAGAACTACTTGTAAGCTTTACAGTGAAGATACCACACTGGGTTTAATGTATTCTTTATAAATTGAATCCTAATGATGAAATTGAAAATTGTACTATTTTAAATTATACATCCCTCCTTCAATCTACTTATTCAAATGCACTTTATAGGCTACCCCCAATCCTATAATTTGCACATAGACACTTACTGATAATGAGGGCAGTTTTCAAAAGATAAGTGTGACACTACTTGAAACAACTCTCAGTACTAACCAGTAATGGGCAGCCAAAATTTTTACTGCCACACTGTGGGTGTGGCTTATTTTGTGAGTGTGGCTTAATGATCATATGACTGGGTAGGAGTGGCTTGCCGGCCATGTGACCAGGTGGGAGTGGCTTGAAAGATCATCATCGTTCAAGTGAACTGTTAAGTCCTCGACTTACAACCTTACCAGTGTCGCTCACCGGGGTGACAATTTGCTTCGCGTTTCCCGTGCTCTCCTTCCTGGGTCATCCCCCCGCCTCAGGCTGGGTAGCTAGGCGAACAAGTGCTGCCAGAAGCATAAATGCTGCCAGCGCCACTTCCACCCACAGCTTCTGCTTGAACCTCAGGTGGGAGGTGGCTGGAGGGGAGCCAGGCAGGAGAGAGGGAAGCTCGTCCGAGGCCAAGAAGGAGGAAAGAGGAAAGAAGCAATAAGTGCAGATGCAGCAGCAGCAGGGGAAAAAAAGCCAAGACCAGTAATCCAGGAAGTAATTGTCACACTGAATATTGCCAGCCACAGAGACATTTAGTAATTAAAGAGTTGGGACCTGGATGGGTGTCAACAGACTCAAGCTCAACCCGGATAAGACGGAGTGGCTGTGGGTTTTGCCTCCCAAGGACAATTCCATCTGTCCGTCCATTACCCTGGGGGGGGGGAATTATTGACCCCCTCAGAGAGGGTCCGCAATTTGGGCGTCCTCCTCGATCCACAGCTCACATTAGAAAACCATCTCTCAGCTGTGGCGAGGGGGGCGTTTGCCCAGGTTCGCCTGGTGCACCAGTTGCGGCCCTATCTGGACCGGGACTCATTGCTCACAGTCACTCATGCCCTCATCACCTCGAGATTCGACTACTGTAATGCTCTCTACATGGGGCTACCTTTGAAAAGTGTTCGGAAACTTCAGATCGTGCAGAATGCAGCTGCGAGAGCAGTCATGGGCTTACCTAGGTATGCCCATGTTTCACCATCACTCCGCAGTCTGCATTGGCTGCCGATCAATTTCCGGTCACAATTCAAAGTGTTGGTTATGACCTTTAAAGCCCTTCATGGCATCGGAACCAACTCCCCCCGGAGATTAGAACTGCCCCTACTCTCCCTGCCTTCCGTAAAGCTCTCAAAACCCACCTTTGTTGTCAGGCATGGGGGAACTGAAACACCTCCCCCGGCCACGTACAATTTATGTATGGTATGTTTGTGTGTGTGCTTGTTAATATAGTGGGGTTCTTTTTAAAACTATTTTAAATACTTAAATTTATTGAATTTATTTGGATTTGTACGATTGTTTATATTTTTTGTTGTGAGCCGCCCCGCGTTCGCGGAGAGGGGCAGCATACAAATCTAAATAATAAATAAATAAATAAATAAACTTTGTGTGTGCCTTACTAAGATCCTCCTATTATGATGTAATATCCTGCCAAATCTAACATCACTTCCTTTGTGTGTGCCTTACTAAGATCGTTCTATTATGATGTAATATCCTGCCAAATCTAACATCACTTCCTTTGTGTGTGTCTTACTAAGATCCTCCTATTATGATGTAATATCCTGCCAAATCTAACATCACTTCCTTTGTGTGTGCCTTACTAAGATCCTCCTATTGTGATGTAATATCCTGCCAAATCTAACATCACTTCCTTTGTGTGTGTCTTACTAAGATCCTCCTATTATGATGTAATATCCTGCCAAATCTAACATCACTTCCTTTGTGTGTGTCTTACTAAGATCCTCCTATTATGATGTAATATCCTGCCAAATCTAACATCACTTCCTTTGTGTGTGCCTTACTAAGATCCTCCTATTGTGATGTAATATCCTGCCAAATCTAACATCACTTCCTTTGTGTGTGCCTTACTAAGATCCTCCTATTATGATGTAATATCTTGCCAAATCTAACATCACTTCCTTCTTCTTCATCCTAAAACTCCATTCTCTTTTCTATCCACCATCATGTAAGACGTATTTGTTATGTTGTCCCTCGAGACATGTTTTATTTTCTACTTTTATAATAAAAGAAACCTTGTTTTGAACAAATGACTAAAGGCTTCTATCTCTTGCCTCCACGGGATTAAGGTTCAAACGGACTTTAATCACTTTCAAACCGCGACAGTAATAACCGCTGATCAGCTGCAGCTGCACATGCATCTTCATTTCCACCGGTGGAACTGTGTTCCACCCCGTCCTGCCTGCTCCCCACCCCTGCTACCAACATATCTGTTGCCTCATTCTGCACCAACTTCCAAATCCTTTAAAAAGACAGTCCATTATAGTAGTGGAATCTTGCCATGATAAGGGTGTGAGTCACTGTCTGGACTGCTGTTTCAAAAAAGGACTGAAAATGGTTTAGAAGTCAAAGCTGGTCCAAGACATTCTTGGCCCCAGCCTCCATCTTCACCATTTTAATAAACAACAGAAGGGTGTTCTGCTTGTGCAAGATCCAAAGTGTTTTGAATCAACAGTTCTATTATTTGCACTTATGGGGAACATTTAAAAATGTGAAGTCTGATTAGAAGACATAGCAGAAACAATACTCTCAACTGTTTCTTCTTGGAGAATGTAGGATGCTTGGCTGCATAGCTAGAGGTATAACAAGCAGGAAGAGGGAGATTGTGATCCCCTTATATAGAGCGCTGGTGAGACCACATTTGGAGTACTGTGTTCAGTTCTGGAGACCTCACCTACAAAAAGATATTGACAAAATTGAACGGGTCCAAAGACGGGCTACAAGAATGGTGGAAGGTCTGAAGTATAAAACGTATCAGGAAAGACTTAATGAACTCAATCTGTATAGTCTGGAAGACAGAAGGAAAAGGGGGGACATGATCGAAACATTTAAATATGTTAAAGGGTTAAATAGGGTTCAGGAGGGAAGTGTTTTTAACAGGAAAGTGAACACAAGAACAAGGGGACACAATCTGAAGTTAGTTGGGGGAAAGATCAAAGGCAACATGAGAAAGTATTATTTTACTGAAAGAGTAGTAGATCCTTGGAACAAACTTCCAGCAGACGTGGTTGGTAAATCCACAGTAACCGAATTTAAACATGCCTGGGATAAACATATATCCATTGTAAGATAAAATACAGGAAATAGTAAAAGGGCAGACTAGATGGACCATGGGGTCTTTTTCTGCCGTCAGTCTTCTATGTTTCTATGTTTCTATGAATGTAAATAATTAAGTCCAATTTTAAAGATCAGTATCACAGATGGTTTTGGTATGATGAAAAATGCGATACAAAACATTTCTTGAGAAGTTTTTTTTCTTTATTATTCAGACAAAAATCTACTTCCGATTTAAGCAACGTTCCTTATAAATATTATTTATAGCTAGATATTCTCAGCTCTATCTCTCTCATTTTCTCCTGCCTATTTCTGTATTAACAGGAAGGAAACCATGGTTTGAGATTTAAAATATACAAAATAAATGAAACTTTTTCACTCTAAATGAACATTATGTTCTCCAATAGAATTACCGGTAATATATATTCTTTTCACAGTGGTTCAATATGTATGTATATGCCCCACTGCTCTAAAGACTGTGTCTGTTTAGAGTTATGGAAAAGGGTAAATACTGACCCATTATCTTTTCTCAGGCTGGTCTCGGTTCAATTTCTGACTTGTGAAATTTGCTTTCGGTCATCTTGTCTCCAAGTTCGCTTCATAGAGTCCTTTGTGCCATCTGAACCACACTTGTTCCTACTTTTCTTTAGTGTACTGTGTCTGTGCAATATACTTCTGTGTATTGTGCCTTGCTACAATCCAAGGGGTTTCAGGTTCTCTTGAACTAATACTCTCGATATGTATCAACTTTGCTCTGATATCTAAGGTTCATTGTCAGCATTGCTTTTACCAAAAGGTTTTTTTGACAAAATCTAAGCAAGACAGACAACACTGCAGATTTGGAGACTTTCTTTCTTTCTTTCTTTCTTTCTTTCTTTCTTTCTTTCTTTCTTTCTTTCTTTCTTCCTTCCTTCCTTCCTTTCCTTCCTTCCTTTCTTCTCCAAATGATTCTGGGCATCTTAGAATTCTAAAATTATAAAACAATTTAAAAAAACATTAAAACAATTAAAACATTCACAAAATAAGTGAGTACAAATAGCAGTCTTGATGATTAATCAACATACAAACAGTAAAGACAAGTAACATCAGTGGCCAAACATATTTTAAACTCCTATTATACCTTCTATTTTAACGTTATCACCAGAAGATCTATATATATTTGAAGTAATTCTTTAATCAAATTATAAGATTAAAGCAATACATCATAAACAGAAAATTTGTAGCTCAGGGTTTAATTGTGGGATCTTTGGTGCTCTCTAAGCTCAGTTGTTTCTTGCAGATGTTTCATTATAAAACTAGATAACATCACCTTAGTGCTACTAAGGTCTATGTCTTTAATCTATGCATGGAATCTGCTTTTAAGACTCTGCCTTCCTTTGTCAGCTCAGCAGCCCCCCTTATCTATTTCTCTTAAGAAACTAACTTAACTCCTGCTCCCAGGATTTACAAAAACAATCTTCTCTAAAAAAATCATGTTTCTTTGAGTGTTTGAGCTTCCTTTGTGTCTGACAAATTTACAAGGAGGTATGACCTCTCATTTTATGTATTAGTGTCTTGCTCTGTCACTGTGGGTGGGAGTCGTTTTGGTAGTTTCTTGATTAAGCTACTGTTTACTTTTATCTTCTTTGACCTTTACTGTGGTACTGTTTGCTTCTTGATTGTTGGTTTGCTGTTAATCTTGGCATTAATCTTGCTTATCTGGGTGTTGAGTGCTGTTGAGGAGGTGTTTTGGTCCTTTAGTTTTCTTTTTGGCTTTTTAATTGTCTCTTCATAGAAGTTGTTAATGTCTATGTGCCTGTTGATGGTCAATTTGCCAAAGTGCCAGGCTTCCAGAATTCTCCAGTGTCTTTGAACTTGGCTTGGTCTAGGATGGTCAGAGTTTCCCAATTAAAATATGATTAAATCTGTCCATATGTTGAGAAATTAAGGATTTTCATCATGTCTACTGAAACGCTGGAAGATGTTCATGGATGCATTCTGCTGGTCTTCTCCCTGTTGCTTTGAATTTAGAGCTGGGGTGGCACAGTGGTTAGTGTGCAGCATTCCAAGCTCATTCAGCTAAAACTGCTAGCTGTAGTTCAGTAATTCAAATCTCACCACCGGCTCAAGGTTGACTCAGCCTTCCATTCTTCCAAAGGTAAAATGAGGACCCAGATACAGTGATCCCCCGGTTATTGCATCCCCGACCATTGCGAACAGGGTAATTCGCGATTTTTCAACCCGGAAGTCAAAACACCATCTGCGCATGCGTGCCCTTTTTTCTATGGGCACGCATGCGTAGATGGCGCCCGGCAGATCAGCTGCTGGGCGGCTTCCCTGGGTCTTCCCCCTCTTGCTGGCGGGAGGGCGAGCAGCGGGCATCAGCAAGGAGCTGCCCACACAAACTCCTCGCTGCCGCCCGCCCTTCGCCCGCCCACACCGTTCATTCTCGCCGCTTTGGAGCTGAGTCCTGAAGCGAATTCGCTTCAGGACTCAGCTCGAAAGCGGCCAGAGCGAGCGCGGACAAGCCGTTCGCTGGCGCTAGCTCTCGCCGCTTTGGAGCTGAGTCCTGAAGCGAATTCGCTTCAGGACTCAGCTCGAAAGCGGCGAGAGCGAGCGCGGACAAGCCGTTCGCTGGCGCTAGCTCTCGCCGCTTTGGAGCTGAGTCCTGAAGCGAATTCGCTTCAGGACTCAGCTCGAAAGCGGCGAGAGCGAGCGCGGACAAGCCGTTCGCTGGCGCTAGCTCTCGCCACTTTGGAGCTGAGTCCTGAAGCGAATTCGCTTCAGGACTCAGCTCGAAAGCGGCGAGAGCGAGCGCGGACAAGCCGTTCACTGGCGCTAGCTCTCGCCGCTTTGGAGCTGAGTCCTGAAGCGAATTCGCTTCAGGACTCAGCTCCAAAGCGGCGAGAGCAAGCGCGGACAAGCCGTTCGCTGGCACTAGCTCTCGCCTGCCTGCCCGCTAGCGAGGAGCCGAAGATTGGGGGCGGCGCGGCTGTTTTAAAACGTCGCCACCGGCATGGGGGGCTTGCCAGCACCCCCGGACCTCCAACCCGGGTTTGGGGGGCTGCTAGGAAGCCCCCCATGCCAGCGGCGACGTTTTAAAACAGCCGCGCCGCCCCCAATCTTCGGCTCCTCGCTAGCGCTGCGGAAGTTTAAAACACCATCTGCACATGCGCAGATGGTGTTTTTACTTCCGCAGCGCTACTTCGCGAAAACCCGCTCGTTGCGGGGGGTCCTGGAACGGAACCCTCGCAACGAGCGGGGGATCACTGTAATTGGGGGCAATATGCTGATTTTGTAAACAGCTTAGTGTTGTGGTTAGCTCTGGCCCAGCTCCTGCCCCAAGGACTGTGGATGTGGGGGAGACATCCACATGCCGCAGGCCTGTTTTGCTCCCGGTGGAATCTGCTGATGAAGGCTCCTCTGACCAAGAAGACACGAGTGATAGGGAGGAGGAGACTGTGGCAGACAGCTCAGAAGGAGATCAATTATCTCTCTCCTCCTTGGATTCGGAACAAGAGTTAATGATACAGCCACGCATGTGGAGAGTGATGCATAGGCCACAACAACTAAGAGATTATTATCAAAGAAAATGAGGCCACCTGTGGTTGGGTGGGGCTGTGGTAATTAGTGAGGCTGCTATAAAGAGCAGCATGTGGGTTTGGCCATTGTGGAGGATTATCTGATCATTGTGTTTCGTGCCTGCCTTGCTGACTTGGACCTTGGTGTGTTGCTTTTTCCCTGCTTTGAAACTAAAGCAGAGCAAAGTGTGTTTCACTTTGTGAAAGAAGAAGGACTGTGAATTGCCTCACAGCTGCAAGCTAAGTATCTCAGAATTGATAAGGGACTTGTACAAATTACCAGTTTGTTTGGAGACGAGTGCTCTTTGCTATACAAAAAGAGTGCTTAGTTTATTTGAATTTTCGTTATAAAGAACATTGTTTTGAAGTTTCAAATGTGTGTGTGTCTGAAATTTGTACCTGTGAATTTTTGGGAGGATTCTACCAGAGAGCCCAACAGGGCAGTAAAAGCACTATGAAGGGGCATACGAGTCTACGGAGAGGGGCGGCATACAAATTTAATTAATTAATAATAATAATAATAATAATAATAATAATAATAATATAAGTCTAAATGGTATTGCTATTATTTATTTATTTATTTATTTATTTATTTATTTATTTATTTATTTATTTATTTATTTATTAGATTTTTATGCTGCCCCTCTACATAGACTCGGGGCGGCTAACAAGAATAATAAAAACAGCATATAACAAATCTAATATTTAAAATAACTAAAATCCCTTATTAAAACCCTTATTATACAATTAAAGTTGAGTGTGCCATTGACAGACAATTGCAAAATGCATTAAGTTGTCTTAGAATATAAAAAAGATTTTGATTTGAGCTTAACGAGATCTTCACTATGTTGTTATTTATTATTTTTGATAATTACACAAAACAAAAAGAAAGAGAAAGGGAATTAAATATTGGAATTCTGATTTTCTTCTTCTTTATATTACAAACAACTTGCAGAATTTACAAACAGACATCCTTAGAAACCCTACTGTGACTGTATCTAACTTGCTAGACGATGGGAAAAAAATCTTCTCTGAAGTTTGGTTAAGTTTCTGTTTTGGATATATGCTGTTAGTTTTGCCATTACTACATGCTCTCCAAGTTTAAGTTCCCAGTCAGATATCAGCAGTGGCAGGCTATTACCGTATTTTCCCAAAAATAAGACGTACCCCGAAAGTAAGGCATGTCAAATGTTTTGCAAAATTTACTAATATAAGGCACCCCCTGAAAATAAGGCATAGTCAAGTTTACATATGGTATGGATAGGGGTTGCGTTCTGAGATCGCGAAATAGAGATGCTTCCTTTGTTCCTCCTGTTGTATTCTGTAATGGCTACCTTGTAACTCTGTAAATAGTTTGTTCCTCTTTCGGCGCTGTCTGAGCCCAAGCAGGAAGTCGCTCCTGATTGGCTCAGACGCGGCCGGCTCTGGCTTTGGCGGGAACCGCAAATATATAAAAGGAGCGGTTTCTCCAGCCAGAGTCAGTCGGTACTCGCTGAATTGTCACTTTACCTTGCTGAGCTGTCACTTATTCTCTGAGCTGAATAAAAGTACCGATTGCTCAAAACCCTGTCTCTGGGTCTACTTCACTGGCGACGAACGGACGGAAGAAACTTCGCGTGCAACATGGACAAAATCCAGATCGGCCAGGCTCCGGAACTCTTCGATCCCGAGAAATCGACATGGGATGAGTACATGGCCACCTTCGAGATCTTCCTCGAGGCGGCGGGAATGCAGGACGCCGAAGCCGATCGCAAACGGGCTATTTTCCTTAACTACTGCGGCGCAGAAATCCGCAGACTAGCCCAAACTCTCACCGAACCAGAACAAGCAAGAGCCACAGCGTGGGACGTCCTACAACAGAAACTGGCGAGCCACTTCAAGCCGACCAAACCAGCCATGGTTTTTCGGCACCAATTCCACATGATGGTTCAGAGGGAAACCGAATCGATCAGCCAGTTTACAACGCGGCTGCGAACGGTACTTGCTCAATGCAAGTTTAAAGACCCGGAAGCTCGCCTCACAGACGCCCTGGTTTTCGGCATGAAAAGCAACACGGTGAGAAATAAACTCCTCATCGAAGAAGAGCCGACTCTACAAACCGTAATTAAACTGGCGCAAACCGCAGAAGCAGCCGACGCGGCGGCGAGAGAATTGAAAGAGCACGGAAGGCGAGAAATCATTGCGAAAATCGACTCCGCGTCTCCCAGCGCCGTGGAAACAGACAACCCCAGCCAACAAAGTTCCAGCGGAGACAACTGCCTCCTGGTGCAAGACCAGCCGAGACACCTGAGAGCTACTCACCCAGCCCCCTGCGCGGGCTGCCGGGGAAATCACCAGCGCCATCGATGCCCCTTCCGAGACGCTACATGCCGCCATTGCAACCGGAGAGGCCACATCGCCATCGCATGCAGAGCAACAGCGCCAGAGGACACATTTGCCACACCGCAATACCAGCGACCTCAAAACCAGACCCCCCAAGCGCGAGAAAGGAGACCATTCCGCAACGCGGGTCAAAGGAACTACTCAACCGCTAACCGCGACTACTATAGAGGTAACTCTCAATTTTCCGTGAATAACACGGCAACCAAAAAGGGGGCTAAAATTGTTATATCACTGTTACTCAATAACCAACCTTGCTCAATGGAGCTGGATACGGGCTCTAGATATACCATCATGCCCTGGGAAAAATTTAAACTGTATATGCCTAATGTATCTAAGACTGACCTAAATCAAACCTCTTTGGTGATTAGAGACTTTCAGGGTGGAGTAATCTCGGTCTTGGGAACAGCAAATGTACCTATCGCATTCAAGAATGTTAAATGTACCCTTCCCATGCTTATTGTAACAGGGGCCAAGCACACTCTTCTGGGTTTAGCATGGATGGAACCACTGGGGATCGAGATTTCGGGTGTGTGTAATGTAAACTGTTATGATATGCCTAACTTTGTGAAAGAGTTCCCTGAAGTGTTCAGCCCCACACTGGGATTGTATAAGGGACCCCCTATATCTTTCTCTATTGACCCCAAGGTCCCACCGATCAGACTAAAACCTCGCAGGGTCCCCCTGCCGCTCCTCCCCAAACTAGATATGCAGCTGGACAAACTCATTAGCCAAGGTATTTTGGTCCCTGTGGAGCAGGGGCCATGGGAAACTCCCATAGTTACCCCTCTGAAGCCAGATGGCTCTTTAAGAGTTTGCGCTGATTACAAATCAACCCTAAACAAGGCACTCCAACACCACCCCTACCCCATCCCGGTTGTGCAACAACTGCTACACTCCCTGGGGGAGGGGAAAAGGTTCGCAAAGATCGACCTGGCGCAAGCTTACCAGCAACTTCCGGTCGATGAACAAACAGCAAACGCTCAAACAATTGTAACGCACAGGGGGGCTTTCAAATGCACGAGGTTACAGTTTGGGGTAAGCATAGCCCCAGGAATATTCCAGAGCATCATGGAACGCCTATTGTCAGGGATAAATGGGGCCATTCCATACTTTGATGACATCTTAATTGCAGGGGAAAACCAGGAACAAGTAAACAAAAGAATAAGGGAAGTACTTAAGAGGTTACAGGACAAAGGTTTAAGAATCAAGCCTGATAAATGTGTCTGGGGAACCAACAGTATAGAATTCCTAGGATATAAAATAGATAAGGAAGGTATCCACCCCACAACAGAGAAGCTGAGAGCAATTAGAGAAGCCCCAGAGCCACGAGATAAGAATGAGCTGCAGGCATTTTTGGGCCTCCTTAATTTTTATTCCGTTTTTTTAAAGCAGAAGGCAACAGTAGCAGAGCCTCTCCACCGTTTACTCCAGAAGGAAGCCCGCTGGACATGGGGGAAAACTGAACGTGAAGCTTTTTCTCAAATAAAAAATTTATTAACCTCTAAAAGTGTAGTAGTCCAATATAGTGCTTCACTACCCATTAGGCTCACGTGCGACGCTTCGCCGTACGGCATAGGAGGAGTCCTAGCTCACGTTCTACCTAATAAGACAGAGGCCCCAATAGCATTTTTTTCTAGAACCATGACCAGCACAGAAAGGAATTATAGCCAGTTAGACAAGGAGGCTCTAGCATTAGTGGCAGGAGTAAAGAAGTTCCACAATTACATTTTTGGAAGAAGCTTTGAGCTAGTCACTGACCACAAACCCTTACTAGGCCTACTAGCCCCCAACAAGCCCACTCCACCTTTCATGTCTCCAAGACTAATCAGATGGGCTCTTTTCCTCTCAGGGTATCAGTATGAGCTCACCCACAAGGGGGGGAAGGAAATCAATCATGCAGACGGCCTAAGCAGATGCCCCATAGCAGACTTAGTGGAAGACCCTGTTCCTTCCACAGATGTGTTAATGATAGAACTCGAGGAAAACCCACTAACCACAGCAAAAGAGGTAGCTGCACACACGCAGCAAGATCAAATCCTTAAACAAGTGGTGAACTGTGTTCTAAAGGGATGGCAAAATGATGTTGTGAAACCTGAATTGTGTGATTTTAAAAACAAAAGACTTGAATTATCGTATGTAAAAGGTTGTTTACTGTGGGGGGATAGAGTGATCATTCCCAAAAGCCTAAGGGGAAAGGTACTCAAAATGTTACATGTGGGTCATCCTGGGATTGTCAGGATGAAGAGCCTGGCAAGGGGGCATTTATGGTGGCCAGGGCTGGATGCTGATATTGAAAATTGGGTTTCAAAGTGTGATCCGTGCCAAGAGTCACGACCCAGTCCCCCCAAAACAACTCCGGCTGAGTGGGAACAGCCTGCTGGTCCTTGGTCTAGAATCCACATTGATTTTGCTGGCCCAGTGGGGTCTCAGTATTTTTTAATAGTGGTTGATGCTTTCTCAAAATGGTTGGAAATAATAGCAATGAACAACATAACCACAAGTGCCACTATCAAGGTATTGAGCAGACTGTTTGCATCCCATGGTTGCCCAGATCTCTTAGTGTCTGACAATGGGCCACAGCTAACAGCCAGGCAATTCGAATTGTTCCTAGATGGCCTAGGGGTCAGGCATGCCCTCATCTCGCCTTATTCGCCCTGGGCTAACGGATTGGCAGAACGTTACGTACGGGTGGCAAAGGAGGCATTGCGCAGATCAGGCCCTGGGGATGTGCAACAGAACTTGGACCAATTCTTACTCACCCAACACATTACCCCTAACTCGCACACACATGTAAGCCCTGCAGAGTTATTGATGGGAAGGAAGTTGAGGTCACCACTAGACAGGTTAAACCCAAGGTTCTGTGTTAATAATAACCAAATGTGTATAAAACCTGAAAGGGAAATGTATTTGGGACAAAATGTATATGTAAAAAGTTTTGATGGAAATGTAAACTGGATGAAGGGAATTATTGTTAAGCAAAATGCACCTAAGACCTATGTTGTTAAACTAGAGGATGGTCGTTTGTGGAAACGACACATAGACCACATTCGGAAGCGAACAGAAAATCAATTGCCACAAACCGCTGACATGGACTCTCCCCCTTCAACAGACTTTAGTACATTGCCCGAAATAAGAGACACGCAAAGAGACTTATCGGGCCAGGGGGAACCATCCAGCGACGCCGAACCATCCTCGTCCTCCGAAGGCTTCGTTGGGCCCACCAGGCCAAGCCCGCAACACCGGGAGAACAGCGGCGAGCCATCCTCCACAGTCGGTGGCGAAGGAGAAATTGAACTGCGCAGGTCAGCGCGAGCTCCTCAGAGACCCCGCCGATTGGACGACTTTGTCACATGGCTTTCTTGATGGATGTGTCCAACTATGAGGGGAGGGGTGTTGTATTCTGTAATGGCTACCTTGTAACTCTGTAAATAGTTTGTTCCTCTTTCGGCGCTGTCTGAGCCCAAGCAGGAAGTCGCTCCTGATTGGCTCAGACGCGGCCGGCTCTGGCTTTGGCGGGAACCGCAAATATATAAAAGGAGCGGTTTCTCCAGCCAGAGTCAGTCGGTACTCGCTGAATTGTCACTTTACCTTGCTGAGCTGTCACTTATTCTCTGAGCTGAATAAAAGTACCGATTGCTCAAAACCCTGTCTCTGGGTCTACTTCACCTCCCCCCTCCCTCCTCCATTCCTGGTTTTACTTAACCCCAAAACTGAGCTGCTTGGTGGCTCACAGGACCTCTGCTGCCGCAGATCTTGCCACCGTGTCTTCTGTTGGCTGCCGTGGGGGCAGGAGGTGCAATCTGGGCAGCGGCAGCCAAGGCTCACCCCCCTCACTGGACCTATCTTTTTTCGGTGCTGGCGCCGCTTGGGGAGGAGCCCTCGGTGGCCATGGGTGTGCCCCCAGATCCGGAGGCAGAAGACAGCCCAACGGATGGGCGGCTACCCGCCTGCAGCAGCAATGGGGGCCGATGGTTTGGGCTGGTCAGCGTCGGGAGCTGCTCCTCTGCTTTCGGAATGCCACCGCCGATTTCGCTGCTCCCGATTTTGCTGCTGCCAGGCCTCTTAGCTGTCTGGTGGCCCACGTGTCTTCTGTCGGGTCCGGCGAGGGGGGCTGAGCCTTGGCTGCCGCTGCCCAGATTGCACCTCCTGCCCCCCCGGCAGCCAACAGATGACACGTGGGCCGCCAAACAGCTGAGGGGCCCGGCGGCGGCGAAATCGGCGGCAGCAAAATTGGCAGCAGCAGGGGCAGTAAGGCTCTTCAAGTGGAGCGTACCAACACTCCAAGAATTAAAGGGGAAGGATCGGAATATAAGGCACCCCCCGAAAATAAGATGTAGCACAACTTTTGGAGCAAAAATTAATATAAGACAGTGTCTTATTTTCGGCGAAACATGGTAGCTGGAACGCTAAATTGGGCTCACTGCTGCGGCTCATGAGTGCTTGTGCAACCAGCACCTGTGGAGGTAGCAAAATCACACATGGAGCCACAGGTGCGTCCCTGTTTCGGCATGCACAGAAGCAAAAAAACTCACCAAAACACGGGCGCATCTGTGGCTCCGTGTGCGATTTTGCAACCTCCACAGCTGCAGAAGTAAAATCGCTCTGGCCCCGCAAGCACCTACGAGCTGCGGTGGCGAGCCCATTTTAGCGTTCTGGCTAGTAGCCCACGGTTGGATGTCAGCCTTGTATCTTTCCTACAATATTGGGAAAAAATTATTGTCACAGCCATGAGCGTTTATTTCAATAAATTATGCTGTTTCTTGTTATAAATATATATTCTGGAATTAAATCCAATAAAAATGAGATTTCACTTAAAATTTAATTTCCAAGACTCTCCAAATAGAGCTATGCATATCTTTCCAATAATTTAAAGTTTTCTGCATATTTACCACATGTGGTAAGATCCTTCTGTTCCTTCTGTTTTATGGCATTTCTAACATTTGTTACTGTATGATATTTGTATCTTGGAAATTATTGGTGAAGTTGTGCACCATCTGTTAGACATTTTATGTTAATTTTGTTTAAGATTATAACTTAGATTGAATTTTGAATGTTACAGATTTCAGCTATAGTTCCTCTCATCGTTGTGTTGTGATTATTTCTTTAAAGTTCTGTATCCATTTTATGATATATATTTTATTTCCCCTCATCAAAGTTCACTGGAAGTTTATATATCACCCTAAGAGTTGTTGTTGATTTTTTTATAAGTTTCAATGACAATTTCACTTGAAATGACAGATTCCCTAATTTTTCTTAGTGGCCCTATCATTTTTAAGAATATATACCATCATTCCAGCAATTTGTAAGCATATCAACTGTGGTAACCTTATTGAATAGTTTTTGTCTTTAATCTATTTGTGGAATCTGTTTTTAAGACTCTGCCTTTCTTTGCTAGTTTAGCAACCTTCCTTTTTTGTGTTGTTTTTAATTGTGTAAGAGACTAAGTTAACTCCATCTCCCAGTTCCTAGTCATTTCTTCACTAAAAACAATGTTTCTTTGGGTGTCTGAGCTTTCTTCATTTTCTATGATAAGTTTACAGAAGGTATGGCCTCCTATAGCTTGTCTTACTTAGTTTCAAGTATACATACTATAGAGACTTGTAATATGTTTTATTACTTAATAAAGTAATAAAGTAGTCAGGCAATCAAGCAAGTAGACAGTATATGGTAAGCAGAGTCATAGCAAATTTTTTTTTTAAAAAACTAAAAATGATTGCCCCCCCCCCCCCCGGCTGTGTATGCCAATTATAAATAATTAGAAATGTTTACATTTCTCAGGATTCTGAAAACATTATCAGGTTTGGTGTAAGTTTAAAAATCAAGTTTCTATTTGTTCTCCTATTTTAAGCAATTCTAGAACATTGTTGATCTAAGTTTCAAAACCTCTGCTTCCACTAATCAATTATTTTGATTTAATAGGACATTTCCTAACAGAAGGGATGTCGCAAAGACAACAAATCCAACACTCGAGATGTCTGCCATTTGACAATATCTGCAGTTGTTGAATGTCTAACTCCTCTTCCTCTGTTAAATATGGGAGTAGCTTTCTAGAGTAGAATATCTCTGCGGCAGAAATAACAACAACAAAGTTGGATTTATGAAGATTAGTACTTATTTTTATAAGTAAAAAACCCAAGAGCAATAGAGCAAAAGGTTATTAGCATTGCCAAAGTTATGACTATGTCACAGCTCTCTGTTACATGAACTACAAATTACAAGTTGACTTCTGGGTGCTGATTGTCACATATAGAACCCTTCCTGGCCTGGTATATAAAAGACCATCTTTCTCTTATCATGCCAATCCATATTATAATAACTAGCAGAGCCAGTATGCTTCAGATTCAATCTGTCAAACAATGCTATCTGATAGGAACTAGGAAACAATTTCCTTCTGGAATCGCCTTCCTCCTGCTCTCTTTTAGACAAATCTCCCTCAGGCACTGAGCTAAGGAATTGTTTGAGGTCTTTCAGTGAAGGGCTACCAAATTTTTTTACTACCACACTCTGGCCATGGCTTATGCAGGACACCTTACATTTTCTTTCAACCAAGACTTACGAAACCAAGACTTACGAAGAGAGACTGAGGGAACTGGGCATGGATAGCCTAGAGAAAAGGAGGGCCAGAGCGGACATGATAGCAGTCTACAAGTATACGAGGGGATGTCACAGAGGAGAGGATCACTTTATTCTTCAGGGCACCAGAGGGCCGGACGAGGAACAACGGCTGGAAGCTGACCAAGGAGAGATTCAACATGGAGATAAGGAGGAACTTCCTGACGGTCAGAGCGATCAACCAACAGAATAACCTACCAGCGGACGTTGTGAACTCCGACACTCTGAACATTTTTAAGGGAAGATTGAACTGCCACTTGACTGGTGTACTATAGGGTTCCTGCTTGGACGGGGGGTTGAACTTGATGACCGTCATGGTCCCTTTCAACTCTAACAATAAACAAACAAACAAACAAACAAATAAATAAATAAAATCTTTCAGTGCAAATTGGGTGCTTTGGAGTGGAGCTCCATTTGTGCTATCCCACTGAATTCTCCCCTGTCCAGGCAGCAGCCCAGCCCTAGTTTAGTTGCCATTTATTTATTTCCTGGATTTATATATGGTTTTTATTTTATACAATCAAGCCAACACACATAATGTTGCCTTTCCTATTTTTCCAACATAATCTTTCAGGTACATTGGGCAGGGTGTGACTTGCCCAAAGTCATCCAGGTCACTTCAATACCAAAACTTCTGGTTTCTAGTCCAGCACCTTAACCATTACATCAAACCAGATCTTACTTAATGTGCTTTTTGTCTTAGCCATCTATTCTTTTTTATGGTTTGATTATTGTTTGACATGATTATTTTAATAATGTCCAATATTCTGAACGATTAATAAATGAACAAAAGGTCATGGAACCTGATACATTTGTATAAAATGTGACATAGTAGCTATTTCACTACCAGTGGAAAAACAGAATAAAATTATGGAAACTGAAGGTGATGACAATTCTGAGAATATTAATTTAATCAAGGAGAAGTGCATTGTTGTTTTGTTTAGTTGCTAAGACACGTCTGACTGTTCAGGACCCCATGGACCATAGCATACCAGGCTTCCTTATCCTCCACTGTATTCTACATTTCCTCCAAAATTATGTTCATTGTGTTGATGAAACTATCTAACCATCTCAGCCTGTAAGGTCACCTTCTCCTTTTGCTGTAAATTTTTCCCAACATAAAACTTTTCTTTTTTCAGAGGATAAGGTATTTGAGCTTTAGCTTCAATATCTGTCCTTCCAAAGAAAGGTCAGAGTTGATTTCCTTTAAGATGTTCTGATACGATCTCCTTTCAGTCCAAGAGTCTTCTTCAACAGCACAATTTGAAAGAATCATTTTTTTCAGTACTCAACCTTCCTTCTGGTCTAACACTCACAGCCATACATTACCACTGGGAAAACCATTAGCTTTGACCAGTGATGGGCTACCAAAATTTTTACTACCACACTGTGGGCGTGGCTTATGCATTTTGTTTCAACATCTTATTTATTTATTTATTTGTTTATTTATTTATTTGTTTGTTTGTTTATTTATTTATTTATTTGCTGTATTTATTTTGTCCAATACATAATACACATTGAAGAGAAAGATATGTAATAATATAAGTAAAGAAAAGAATAGAAGAAAAGATATAAAAGTATAGGTGAACATATTTGAAAGGAAGAAAAGATAAATGAGATAAGGAGAGACAATTGGACAGGGGACGGAAGGCATACTGGTGCACTTATGCACGCCCCTTACTGACTTCTAAGGAACCTGGAGAGGTCAATCATGGATAGTCTAAGGGGAAAATGTTGGGGGTTAGGGGTTGACACTACTGAGTCAGGTAATGAGTTCCACGCTTCAATAACTCGGTTGCTGAAGTCATATTTTTTGCAGTCAAGTTTGGAGCAGTTAATATTAAGTTTGAATCTGTTGCGTGCTCTTGTGTTGTTGCGATTGAAGCTGAAATAGTCATTGACAGGTAGAACGTTGCAGCATATGATCTTGTGGGCAATACTTAGATCGTGTTTTAGGCGACGTAGTTCTAAGCTTTCTAGACCTAGGATTGCTAGTCTATTTTCATAGGGTATTCTGTTTCGAGTGGAGGAGTGAAGGGCTCTTCTGGTGAAGTATCTTTGGACATTTTCAAGGGTGTTGATGTCCGAGATGTGGTATGGGTTCCAGACAGATGAACTGTATTCAAGGATGGGTCTGGCAAATGTTTTGTAGGCTCTGGTGAGTAGTGTGAGATTGCCAGAGCTGAAGCTGTGTAGGATCAGGTTAACAACTCTAGAAGCCTTTTTGGCAATATTGTTGCACTTAGATCATTTGATCTTTCAGTGCAAATTGGGTGCTGTGGGGTGGAGCTCCAAATTTTGCTACCGGAACTATGTTCCTGATCGTTCCCATAAGAGCCCATCACTGGCTTTGACTATATGGACCTTTGATGGCAAAGGTAATCTCTCTCTCTCTCTTTGTATGTCATTTAGTTTTGCTATAGCTTTTCTCTCAAAGAGCAAGTGTCTTTTAATTTCATTGTTGCAGTTACTGTCTGCAGTGATATTGGAGCCCAAGAAAATAAAATCTGTGTTTTTCCATTTCTTCCTTTTCTATTTTCCATGAAATGATGGGGCCAGATGCTATAGTCTTTTTTTTTAATGATCAGTTTAATGTTTTTTAATTAAAAGAATTAAACAGGAATGTAAAGCTGTCAAAGAATGGGAATCCTATACCGTCTTGAACCATCTAATAAGCAAATTTCGAGAGAGCACAGTAAGACAATCTATGTACTGATATGTATCTACTAGTGTTAAGCACAAGTACTTTTGTTAACATGAAACTGTAATTATGGAATCTAGAATATCCATTTCAAATGTTTTTGTCTATCGTTAAAGTTACTGATTTATCTTTTTCCCTACATAGTTTATTTATGGGCTTAGAAGCTATATGATGTAGCTGAAAATCCCTTTTTCCAACCATGGTTCTTAGTGAGTGTTGAGCGAACCAAACCCGCACAATTCAGGTCCATACCGAATTTTGTGGTGTTCGGCATGCCGGACCCGAACCTGAATTTTTTAAAAAAATTGTGATTTAGTTTGGCGTTTGTGCCGAAAACCGCAAAAGCTGCCAAGCTGTCATCTGTTGAGAAGAGGAGGAGGAGCCGGGTGCCAGTGGCGGTGGAGGAAGGCGAACACCGGGGAGCTTTCAGCCGGTCGGGAGGGTGGGAGGGAGGCACAAAAGGAGCTGGGGAATACCACGAAGAGATTCCATGGAATCCAGGAAGTGATCACTTTGGCATCCTTAGCAACCTGCCGGTATACGTGATGTCAAAGCTCCGCCCCCGGAATCTCTTCGTGGAAGGGATTCCCCCCTCCTTCAAAGGGAGGTCTTTTCATGTAAATTTCTTTTTTTATTTTTACAAAAAAGGACACCGCAGCGGTGCTGCAAGAAAAGGGAGGTCTTTTCATGTAAAAATAAAAGTTTTTATTTACAGTGAAAGGACCTCCCTTTGCTTGCGGCACCGCTGCGGCGTCCTTTTTTGTAAAAATATATTTTTTTTAACATGAAAAGACCTCCCTTTGAAGGAGCTGGGGAATCCCTCCCACGAAGTGATTCCGGGGGCGGAGCTTTGGCGCCATGAACTGTTCAGGTTCAGATTCGGATGAATTTTGCGCAAAGTTCGTCCGAACTTGCCATTGCCGGAAAACCATTGGGTTCGCCCATCACTATTCTTAGTTTAAAAGAATTTTTTTACCTACAGCAGACTTAGTGCTCATGATGTAATCATATTGGCCCACATAGTAAATTAAATGTACCCGATTTTATATTTATTTATAAAAATGCATGTGAGATCTATAAAGGAAAAGTAAAAACCTGGGTTATTGTAGCCTGATGCCGTGTTTGCAAGTACGTTCACAGGAAAAAAATGTAAATGGAAGTAATTTTCCATCTGGTGTCTCCTAATATGACATTTTTAAAGCACTAGAAACAGTAGGACAAGCATTTTATGAATAAATATGCCTATTTATGACAACTTTTTTTATTATTTTGTTATTACAACTTTATTTTAAAATTTAAATGTATTGGTTTAATTTTTTTGCCTGTCATTCATCTGTTGAAAGCTTACCAATAAAATATCTTTTGAAGGTACTGTATATTGGTCTAAATCAGGGGTCCCCAAACTTTTTACACAGGGGGGCAGTTCACTGTCTGTCAGATTGTTGGAGGGCCAGACTATAAAAAAAACCTATGAAAAAGTAAAATACCAATAGAAAAGTAATGCATCAATGAATATATTTCCATAAATTATACTTTTCTATAATTTCATTCAATATTTCCAAGCTCAATTAATTTTCAGGCACTTAGCATACTATTATTAACTTTCATCAATCTTCTACATTTCCAAGTATATTTTAAATGCATGATGCAAACTCATAAAATCACACAGTACATATCATAAACCCCTTGTTTATCATATGTATCTTCCATTAATTTTACCTATGTAATTCTATAGTTCTAAAATTCTAATCCAATTATACGAATTAATACATCCTAATATTAAATAACACTTAAATATATCTTTTACCAATATTCCATAGTCAATCCATATTTAATAATCAATCATCCCTCCTCAAATTTCTACCACTGTTCTCATTTCTGGGTACCTCTCCTGTCTCTCCCCCTTTTCTCTCTCATTTGTTTCTCATTTCTCCCTCTTCCTCCCTTTTTCTTTCATTCCTTCCCTCTCTCACGTTTTCTTTCTTTTCCATCCCTGTCTCCTTCCCCATGTGTGTGTGTGTCTATGTGTGTGTCTGTGAACTCTTGAACCATTTACAAAAACAGGTGAGGGCTGGGTTTTTTTTCCTGTTATTACTTGGGTGTTTTTTACCATATGCTTAAATCAAGAGTCACTTCTCTCTCTCTCTCTCTTTCCCTTCCTTCCTTCCCTCCCTTTCTCTCTCCCTCTTTCTCCCCCCTCTCTTTCTCTCTCATTTCCTCCCTCCCTCCCTTTCTCGATACAGCAGAGCCATTCACTTTCCCTCTCGGCAGGAAGGGGAAAAGGCACGTCTCTCTTGCCTCCGGCTCGCAAGGGAGCTGCTGTGGCCGTGGCTGACCTCCAGGGGGCTTCCTCCGCAGGCGGTGCTGCCCTGGCAGCACATTAGCTTCCAGGGGGAACTGAGCATGCGCATTCAACTTTTGCCCGTCTCCACTTCTCTTGCTTTCCAGCCGAAAAGGCATGAAGGGGGAGTGGGGGAAAAGCTTCCCCGGCGTCCATCCCATCCCCCCGCTGGCTTGTTTTGTTTTAATTAACCGGAGGGACCAGCCTAGAAGCAGCCCCAACACCGCGTGTCACCCTCCCTGGGCTTGCAAGCGGCGCCCCCCGACCCTGTGGCACAAGGTGAGCGGCGGTTAGGGGGTTGCTGTCGTGGCAGCAGGGGCCCACTGATGTCAAGCCCAGCGGCGCTGAGCAAAGCTGGCTGCTCGGGGAAGCAGGGTGTTTGAAAAGCGCGCTGCTTCCCTAGCCGGGCGGCTTTTCTGGCAGGCGCAGGACTTGATGTCAGCGGGCCCCTGCTGCCCCGACAGCAATCTCCCAACCACTGTGGTCCCCAGCAACAGACGGTTAATGGTGCTGGAAGTCATCCGTGGGCCGGATAAATGGCCTCAGTGGGCCTCATCCGGCCCTCGGGCCGTAGTTTGGGGAGCGCTGGTCTAAATAGAAAGAAATCATCACAACTCTGGTTGCAGATACATGAATAACTTCATATCATCAGTATAATCCTAAATCATGGTAAATATAAATATAATATAAATATCTGATATTATTGTAATCTCTTTTCTGTAAATTTTTAATCTTCCAAACCATTTTAATATAGCGTTTCACACGATGGTTTAGTTGAGAAATAGCAGAGAATAGTTTCCTCCTTGAAAACCGGTGTTAGGTTACTTTTTTGCTCTTTATTTATGTTTTACTTTGTGATTTACAAAGGAGAAGCATTTTAATAGTTCTTAGTGATGGCCTCATTACTTCATATTATTTGAGAATAACCCAGGAACCAAATTAATAGATTCTGGCCAATGTTCAACATGTTCTGGCCTTGCTGTCTGGTTTAACCATAGTTTAATTAAATAACGGTCATCACTAGCAATTTGTAAAATCACCCAGGCATTGCTGTGATTATACAAAGCTGTCTGGATTCATAGTCTATTGCCTCAGCAATGGATGCTAAATAAAAGCTTCTAAACTCTTGCACATAAGTATAACAGATGAAAAACGAAGAGAGAAAGTGCTTCAGTTTGGAACTAGCTACAGTTCATAAAAGGAAATTGTGGTTTCCACTTAATTTTAGGCACTCCTATACCTTAAAAAAACAAATAGTAGTTTCACATTATCTCAACTTTATGCCATGTTACTCCTCCTTTGATTTTTTTTCTTTACCTTTTTCTTCAGCTACTCTAACATCTCCATCTACTAACCATTACTCTTTTTCACCATTTTCTGATAAGAAAGAGAAAGATACAGGTGAGTTAATAATAATAATAAAAACAACAGAGTTGTAAGGTGAAGAGTCGGACACCATTCTGTCGGAATCAACTCTTTATTGAACACATGCGAGAACCAGCATGAACATAACAGCAAACAATCCCTTATATATTGACAGCATACTGAGGTAAGGACCAATCAGCTAACATAGAACTTCCCGCTCCCGGTTGTCTCCCCGGCTCGACATAGCCAATAGGAGAGAGCCGTTCTCTACCAATCCGGCTTGTCTCCAGGCAACTTCCCTTGGATGGGCGGATACGTAACATAAGGGACTTTGTAGGTCTTCGAGTCCTGCTTGGGCAGGAGACCCTATCCTATTTCAGAAAAATGGTTATTCAACATCTTCTTTAAAACTTCCAGTTTTGGAGCATTCACAACTTCTGGAGGCAAGCTGATTAGTGTCTGTTGCATCGGATATGGAATAATCACACAGACACCAGAGCTGGGTATTATGGGTCACTTTATTAATGTTTAATTATAGATCTGCCAATGGGGTGGAATTCCTTGTCGATAACATTCCTAGGCAACTATGAGTGAAGTAGAAATAGGAAGGACGGGCGGTGTGCCAGCCATTCTTATACAGGGCTCACCGTCCCACCCCCTGGCCCACTGCCCATGCACAGTTTGCAGGCCTTCTGGGCAATCTCGCATGTTCACGTGAGAACGCCCATCCTGCCTAAAACGGTGACCGTTTTATCCAGCCCTGCAAATGCCAGTCAGCTGGTACTCGGCTGGCCTCTTAATTCTTCAAAAAACCAAAGCCACACTATAGCTTTGTTAAAACAAATATTCAGATAAGAAAAATATGATATTAAAATGAAATATTAAATAATATTGGATTGAAAAACAGGATCTATATAGGTTCTCTCTCTCCCCGCTTCCCTAACATCTATCTCTTACACTGATTGGATAACTGCATTCTTGTCAAACAGACAACAGGAAATGCCTGTTAACATAGGAAATGCCCTATCAAATCCTGCACCTGTCAACAATGGTGTCCCCTAGGACCAACACTATTCAATCTTTACATAAACAACCTTTGTAATCATATTACAAGCAACTGCATTATCTTTACTGACAAGGTTAAACTATTCAACATTAGCGACAATATTTCAAAGAGCTAGACCAGTGATGGCAAACCTTTTTTCCCTCAGGTGCCGAAAGTGTGTGAGCATACACTATAATGTCTGTGTGAGTGCCCACACCCATAATTCAATGCCTAGAGAGGGCAAAAATTACTTTCCCTGTCTCCCCAGAGGCCCTCTGCAGACCAGAAACAGCCCATTTCCCAACTTCTGGTGGGCCCAGTAGGCCCATTTTTCACCCTCCCCAGGTTCAGCTGGTACTTGGCCGGCCTCTTAATTCTTCAAAAAACCAAAGCTTTGTTTAAAACAAATATTCAGATAAGAAAAATATGATATTAAAATGAAATATTAAATAATATTTCTTGGATTGAAAAGCAGGTTCTATATAGGTTCTCTCTCCCCCCCCTCTCTTCTAACATCTATCTCTTACACTGATTGGAAAGTGTGTGAGCGCACACTATGATGCCTGCGTGAGTGCCCATAATTCAATGCCTAGAGAGGGCAAAAATTGCCTTCCCTGTCTCCCCAGAGGCCCTCTGGAGGCTAGAAACAGCCCATTTCCCAACTTCTGGAGGCCAGAAACAGCCCATTTCCCAACTTCTGGTGGGCCCGGTAGGCCCGTTTTTCACCCTTCCTCATCCCCCTGGAGGCCCTCCAGAAACCAAAATTGCCCTCCCAGAACCTCCATGTGAGCTGAAAATCAGCTGGCCACTGCGCACATGGCTGCTGGAGCTGAGCTAGGGCCCATGCCATAGGTTCGCCATCACTGATCTAGGCCATGTATCGCAATGGTCTGATAACTGGCAGACCAATTCTTGAACACAGTTTACCTGTCTAGAATCTGCCCTGCATATTGGAAATTAATATATTTGAAAGAGTCCAGAAATATTTCACAAGAAGAGCCCTTCACTCATCTGCTCACAACAGAAAGCCTTGTGCCACCAGACTTGAAATTTTGGTTCTTAGATAGCTTGCCTTCAATCTGATCTAATGTAGTTCATAAAATCATCTGCCACATTGTCCTACCTGTTAATGAATACTTCAGCTTCAACCGCAATAATACACAAGCACACAATAGATTCAAACTCAATGTGAACTGCTCGAAACATGGCTGCAGAAAATACGACTTCAGCAACAGAGTGATCAGTGCCTGGAATGCACTGTATGACTCTGTAGTTTCTTCCCCAAACCCCCAAACCCTGAACCTTAGATTATCTACAGTTGACTTCACCCCATTCCTAAGAGGTCTGTAAGAGGCGTGCATAAGCGCACCATTGTGCCTACCATCCAAAATAACTCCAGAACCGCCTTATACTGCACGAATCCCAGCGGCTGATAAGGTCCCACAGAGTTGGCCTTCTCCGGGTCCCATCGACCAAACAATGTCGTTTGGTGGGCCCCAGGGGAAGAGCCTTCTTTGTGGCAGCCCCGTCCCTCTGGAATCAACTCCCCCCGGAGATTAGAACGGCCCCCACCCTCCTTGTCTTTCGCAAATTATTCAAGACCCACCTATATCGCTAGGCATGGGGGAACTGAGACACCTCCCCCAGGCTTTTATATTTTATGTTTGGTATGTGTGTGTTGTATGGTTTTAATAGCTGGGGTTTTATATATCTTTTTCTTTTAATATTAGATTTGTTCACTGTTATATTGTTTTTTATTATTGTTGTGAGCCACCCCGAGTCTTTGGAGAGGGGCGGCATACAAATCTAATAAATTATTATTATTATTATTAGTATCATCATCATCATCATCATCATCATCATCATCATCATCATCCCTGTCTTACTGTCCTATTGACTTATTTACCTGTACCTACTTTGCTTTTGTTATGGCTATACCTTACCTACTATCTTGTACATGTTTTGGCAAAATAAATAAATAAGATAAAGTAAAATATTAGTCTGTTGTAGATGAGCAAAATGGAAGAGCCATAGAGTTACCTATATCTCATGTAAAATGTTAATCTGACTTCAAAGTAAAATATTGCTTTATAACTCATGAGAAAATGACATAGGCATCTTTTATGGTATAAAAACAATACTCATACATTCCTTGCAAAGGAACATAACTTTGAAATATGAATTGTGTCAAGGCTTTATCTGTTATTCTAAGAAGCTGATTCTGTACTTTCCTGTGAAAGGAGAGTTATAATGAAGAGTATACGTCCTTAAATACACTGCTTCTTGTAAAGGTGTGAACTCGGATATAAATTAATCATTAATAGGGATAAACTGACAGAGTAATGATTTTTTTCTTGTAAAGGTGCTACTACAAACACACACATGCGCGCGTACATACACACATATAGTATATAAAGATGTATGATATTATACCGTGTATATATATATATATATATATATATATATATACACACACACATTTAAAACATTTAACATATGTGTGTGTGTATATATATATATATATATATATATATATATATATATATATATATATACACACACATACACACACACACACACACACATATATATATATATAAAGAAGAATATGATTACCTACTTAACCCAATCTGGATTTATATGCTAACTCTCCATAATCTTAAAGCATTAATTTTGTAAGAGTTCTTAATATTCTGTAGAAATGTATGACATCTTGAGTCTTCATTTAGTATTCAAAAGAAAGAATGTTGATCAATAAAAATGCCACCAAATTTCCATTTTACCATTGTCAAGAATACAATAGAAAAAGCCTTGAACAAAGTTTTAAACTTTGCTTTAGTTTGTTCGTGTGAAATTAATAACTACCCTGGCAATATTCAATCTCCTGTTTGTACAATTCCTAATCTAGCCACACTCTTATCTTTCAGGAAACTATTATCCAGCATTAAATCTAACAGTTAATCTAACTCTGCTCAGGCTTGTCCTTGTTATAATTCTCTGTGTGCAGAAGCCAAAAGCAAGATGGCGGCGCCTACAGTGCCGCCAGTAGAGCTGGTTTGGGGGCATGGCCAACCAACAATCGCTTCCGGTCTGGCGACCAGGACGATTGGTTCTAAAGACCCGGTCTAAACCAGGACCAACCCACCTTTGGTATGTTTATCTATGTGAGAGCTCCTTTGGATGCATATGTTGGTGTCTGAAAGTCTTGGCTGGCACATTCTGTATTTATGCCATTGCACTTTTAAAAAATATGAATTAAATTTTATCCTGAGTTTTTATTAATAAAACTATTAATACTTCAGGCATGGATTTTGCCTGTTTGTTTATTCTGGTGAACAAATTATGTTTTTGAGCAATTATAAATTTAAACGATGCTAATGGCTACTTCAATCTCATCCAAAACCAAGCATGCACAGGTAGGAATTATAACCCCGTTTAAAAAAACGGAATAATTTAATCCTCACCCCTTATCTAAATTTGTTTTGTGACATGGAGGAGGTATTTGAAAGAAAAGAAAAGCTTGTTCGGGCACCAACGGTCCGCGGAGAGGGGCGGCATACAAATCTAAACAATAAATAAATAAATAAATGAATGAATGAATGAATGAATCAACCAATCAACCAACCAACCAACCAACCAACCAACCAACCAACCAACCAATCAATCAATCAATCAATCAATCAATCAACCGGCTGCTTTTAGCAGGAGAGAATGCATAACAACAAAATGTATGAATAATTATGTAGTTTTTTTACTCAAGAGGCAAAAGATAATAAAGCACAGAATACCGTGCAAAATATGGTGGCATACAAAATGTTCTAGCCCCCGCCTCAAATTTCAGTATCTTTTAATTTTCTAAAATATAGTTTAATTACTTTTAATTGCAGTAAGCAAAGCAATGTATGAATTCAGAAGCAACTCCCCAGCTATGGACAAAAATTTAACTAAATCAGTATTTGAATGTGATTTCAGAAACAATAGCCTGATTATTCAGAAAAACTGATCCTACTAGTTGTACAGGCTGTTTTTTTAAAAAAAATCACAGGATATCCAAAGGTTGGCACAGATGGATTAAGCCATATTTAACATTGCACAATTGTTCCTTTTTCTAAAAAGACATATGACAAATTGGAGGTGTATATGTATCCGGAACTGTCAGGGGAAAAAGGACTTGCCAACAACTGTTCTTCAGTCAACTCCATATGGTTTCTCTAGATATGTTTTGTTAAGCAGGCAACTTCAATTGCTTATCTGAGAAATGTAATACCAGATTTATGGCTTGTTTATTTGCAGAGACTTTCTCCAAGAGTTTTTCTCTTCATCAGCATTTTCTGATGATCTCACAAAATTGTTGGTCACTTGAGCAATCCAGGAAGAAGAACAAGTAAAAAAGATTTGTATTAAATGTAAAATAATGCACTTGGGGAAAAGGAATCCTCAATCTGAGTATTGTATTGGCAGTTCTGTGTTAGCAAAAACTTCAGAAGAAAAGGATTTAGGGTAGTGATTTCTGACAGTCTCAAAATGGGTGAACAGTGCAGTCAGGCGGTAGGGAAAGCAAGTAGGATGCTTGGCTGCATAGCTAGAGATATAACAAGCAGGAAGAGGGAGATTATGATCCTGCTATGCAGAGTGCTGGTGAGACCACATTTGGAATACAGTGGTACCTCAAGATACGAACTTAATTGGTGACGGGAGGAGGTTCGTAAGGTGAAAAGTTCGTAAGACGAAACATTGTTTCCCATAGGAATCAATGGAAAAGCAATTAATGCGTGCAAGCCCAAAACTCAGAAACCCGGAAGCCGGCCGCCACCACCGAAGGAGGCTTGAGCCTCCCTTTGCCCCACGCTGCTTCGCCCTGCCTGTTGTCCTGGGTGAAGTGCTGGGGGGAGGGAGTCAGGAAGGTCCTCCTGCTCCCCCCCTAGCCAAAAACACCTGCTTGAGCCAGGATGACAGGCAGGGCGGAGCAGCGTGGAGCAAAGGGAGGCTGAAACCGCCGGCGGCTTCAGCTTCCCATTGCTCCGCGGGAGCGGCAGACCGCCTTTGTATTTTTGGCTGGGGGGGGAAGCAGGAGGCGCAGGATCGGGCTGGCAGCGGGCGCGCCGCGAGGTAGCAGGTCAGCATCCTGGGCAGCTGTGCAGCGGGCGAGGAGGCGCGGCTGAGCGGACCTGGCTCCGGCTCCGGCTAGACCTCCAGCGAGGATGGGGCGGGCAGTGGGTGCGGCGGCAGCGGTAGGGGCGAGGGTGCGTCCGATTCGGGGCTGGCGGCCCCCGACGCAGTGGGGAACATCGGCGCGGGAGGCAGGAGAGGACCGGGCGACTGGAGCAGCAGCGCGGCTTCTCTTTGCCTGGGAGGGAAGGTGAAATGCCGGCGGCTCTAGCAGCTGCTACGAGCAGCATTTCACTTTCCCTCCCTTGCGAAAAGGCCGGCATTCTGGGATGATGGGGCCGGACTTCCCAGGCGGAAGGCGTGCCCCTCTCCGTGGCTTCTTTTTGCCTGGGAGGGAAGGTGAAATGCCAGCGGCTCTAGCAGCTGCTACGAGCGGCATTTCACTTTCCCTCCCAGGCAAAAAGGCCGGGCGAGGAGGTGGAGCCCGTTTCTTTCCTGCTGCCACTACTCTCCTTAAAGGTTTTCCCGACAAAGTGCTGCGCTGGGCTCCAAACTGGGGCAAAGTTCTCCCTGCCTCCTCTGCAGCCACCTTCCCCAAGGAGCCTCCCAACCACAGAGGAGGTAGGGAGAACTTTGCGCCACTTCGGAGCCCAGCGCAGCGCTTTGTCGGGAAAACCTTCAAGGAGATAAACAAGCTCCGAAGTGGCACAAAGTTCTCCCTGCCTCCTCTGCAGACGGGAAGATCTTTGGGGAAGGCGGCCACAGGAGGAGGAATAGGAGGATAAGCTGCAGCAGCCCCCGCCCCGCCAGCACAAAGGTAACCCCACCCCCTGGGCAGCAAGAAGGCTCCTTTGGGAAGGCGGCCGCAGGGGGAAGAGCTGGAGAGGCAGGATAACTTTGTGCCGCTTCAGAGCCCGTTTCTTTCCTGCTGTCACTATCTCCTTGAAAGTTTTCCTGACGAAGCGCTGCGCTGGGCCCCAAACTGGCGCAAAGTTCTCCCTGCCTCCTTTGCGGCCACCTTCCCCAAGGAGCCTCCCAACCGCAGAGGAGGCAGGGAGAACTTTGCGCCACTTCGGAGCCCAGCGCAGCGCTTTGTCAGGAAAACCTTCAAGGAGATAAACGGGCTCTGAAGTGGCACAAAGTTCTCCCTGCCTCCTCTGCAGACGGGAAGATCTTTGGGGAAGGCGGCTGCAGGAGGAGGAAGAGGAGGATAAGCTGCAGCAGGGAGGTTGCTGGGAAGCCCCCCAGCCCGGCTGTCACCTTTTAAAACAGCCGGGCAGCTTTCCAGGAGCCTCCCGCAGCCGAACCCCAAACCCGAACTTTGGCGCGGCTATTTAAAAAGGTGACAGCCGGGCTGGGGGGCTTCCCAGCAACCTCCCAAACCCCGAACTTTTGCCGAACTTCCGGGTTCGGGGTTCGGGGGGGTGCTGGGAAGCCCCCCAGACTGGCTGTCACCTTTTAAAATAGCCGCGCGGCTTCCCAGGAGCCTCCAAACGCCGAACGCGGAAGTTCGGGTTTGGACTTCGGTTTCGGGAGGTTCCTAGAAAGCCGCGCAGTTATTTTAAAAGGTGACCGCCGGGCTGGGGGGCTTCCCAGCACCCCCCCGAACCCCGAACTTTTGCCGAACTTCTCGGTTCGGGGGTGGGGGGGGTGCTGGGAAGCCCCCCAGCCCGGCGGTCACCTTTTAAAACAGCCGGGCGGCTTCCCAGGAGCCTCCGAACGCCGAACCCGGAAGTTTGGGTTTGGCGTTCGTACCTCGAAAAACGTTCGTAAGAAGGGGCAATTTTTTTCTGAACCCCGGGTTCGTATCACGAGTTGTTCGTAAGACGAGGGGTTCGTATCTTGAGGTACCACTGTACTGTGTTCAGTTCTGGAGACCTCACCTACAAAAAGATATTGACAAAATTGAACGTGTCCAAAGACGGGCTACAAGAATGGCGGAAGGTCTTAAACATAAAACGTATCAGGAAAGACTTAATGAACTCAATCTTTATAGTCTGGAGGACAGAAAGAAAAGGGGGGACATGATCGAAACATTTAAATATATTAAAGGGTTAAATAAGGTCCAGGATGGAAGTGTTTTTAATAGGAAAGTGAACACAAGAACAAGGGGACACAATCTGAAGTTAGTTGGGGGAAAGATCAAAAGCAACATGAGAAAATATTATTTTACTGAAAGAGTAGTAGATCCTTGGAACAAACTTCCAGCAGACATGGTAGATAAATCCACAGTAACTGAATTTAAACATGCCTGGGATAAACATATATCCATCCTAAGATAAAATACAGAAAATAGTATAAGGGCAGACTAGATGGACCATGAGGCCTTTTTCTGCCGTCAGACTTCTATGTTTCTATGTTTCTATGTTTCCTGGCTACTGAGAACAAAATGGATCTAAATAGTGCTTCCTTAAAGCAGACAGAAAAACAATTTTAATACTGTTGAGGGAATTAAAAATATAAAACTTATAAACGGTTCCTTGAGGCACACAATATATATCACCCATAGGGAAGACTAGGAGGAGAGGTGATATTGTTGTTAAATTTTAGTTTTTAATTGTGGAATCAGTTCATTGTTGAAATGATGGATATATGAAGTTCTTTTTAAAAAATCCACAAATAGTAATATGCAGATTAAATGTCAGGACACAAATTGGATGTTTGTGACCAAGTTCACTATAGAGATGGTATTGCTGGAACCATGTGCATCAACCAATGAACTGCTGGGGTTAACCTTGAACCAATGAAAATCCATTAGCCAAATATGAAAATGCTACTTTGCAAGTAGAGTAGGAAGTACAGGTTGTATTCGTAGTGGCTGGGGGTTGGGCAAAAACAGATGATATATATTCTTGCTCTTTAAAAAATGGTTGGTGGTCTTCACTGGCAACGGGTAATTTGGCAGTGCAGATGAGTTCTTAGATCAGTGTTTTTCAAACTTGACAATTTTAATATGTGTGGACCAGTGATGGGATTCCATTTTTTTTACTACCAGTTCTGTGGGCATGGCTTGGCTTGGCTTGGTGGGTATCGCTTGGTGGGTATGTCAGGGTGTGTCATGGGAAGGATACTGTAAACCCCACCACACTGCAGGAGAAAGTTACAGGCAGAGACTAGATGGGGGTTGACTCAGTCAGAAGTGGTATTTACTCAATCCGGCTTCCGGTTTGGCGGTGATCGCGGCGGGACATCCTTGGCAGGGCTCTGCCAAGCGATCCCTTCTACCCCCTTCGAAGGTCGCATTTGCGATCGGATCGGGCTCGGATGGCCCGATCCCAGAACAGGGGGCTCCCCTCTGCCCGAGGAGCCATCGCTGAGACTCCAGAGGCAGCGGTTCGCCCCGCAGCTTCGAAGACGGGAGAACCGATCCTCTTCGCCTGAGAGGACCGGCCAGCGCTTTCTCCCCTCACCCAGCGGGAAGCTGAGAAAAAGCTCTAAATTGAAAGTTCTACATTTAACTAACTGAAAAAGAATACATCTGTTAAAGGACTCAAGGTAAAAAATTTCCTCTTTGTTTCAAGACCAAAATCTGAAGATTTGATCGTTCGCAAGCCTCAAGGGAAAGCTTTCTTTAACGAGGCGAAAGTGAAAGTTTTTTTTTTCTGAGTCTCATCCGCAAATAACAGCCGAGACTAAACTCTCTCATTTTCATTGTTTCCATTTTGTATTTGAATTTCGGAATCTATAAAACATTTTTTTTACCCTATGCTTTAATAAAAGATCTTGAACTGGAAATGACTATTTAAAAGATTTCAATGTTTAAAAGAAATTAGTAAAGATCATTAAAATTTCTTTTTTATAGTCTGTCAAAACATTGTGTTCCGGGCTGATATCTTAACAGCGGAGGAATATAACTTTGTTGCCTTATTTTTTCTCATCCTGTTGTCTTTGCAACATAATAACATTATATAACAACTTGAAAATAAATGGGAAATAGAAGGAACTGATACCTTTCCTTTGGAATATTTACCTTCGGATTAACCTACTTGGATTACTTGCTGATTGCCTTTGAACTACTTTGGATTACTCGCTGATTGCTTTTTTTCCTTGGGATTATTTTTTCTTCTGAGAACCTTTTCACATCTGCCTGATCATATGAACTTCTGACTTCTAACCTGACTCCATCTTGGGATCTATTTTTTTTGCCTTTGTCTAGAATTTGGAAAAGAACATAGACTCCATTTTAACTACAAGAAAATTATTAATTTGACTTTTTTTTTCTTTTCGTGAGACCTCCAATTGGGATTAAGTACAATTGTATTTTCTGACATTGGGATTCACACTCTTTATTCATCTAATATAATTTCCTGATTTATAAGAAGAACATAACTATACATATTGTGTTTTCTTTTTGATTAATTAACTCTTTTTTTTGTTCTCCTTCTGATTTTCCTTCTTTTTATTCCTATTATTCCTATTTTTAAAAGAAGTTTGAATTGAAGACTATGCATTGTTAGCAAACCTTGGTTTCCTGCTCTATTCTAATTATTTGAATTGAAATACCCCCCATTTCTTTTTTCTCTCTCCCTTTTTCTCCCTCTTCTTGCTGCCTTATTAAGTCTTCTTTCTCTTCCTTTTTTTTTTCTGTACTTTTTCAAAGTCTCCCTTTTTAAAATAGTTATTACTCTTTCTTTGCTGTCATTTATTTTGTCTTTTTATTAGACCATTTATTTTTAACTTTTATTGGTTTTCTATTCCTAAAAGTTTTATATTTGTTTCCTGAGTTATTATATCTTTAAATTTTTAAATTTTTAAAATAATTAATAACAATATATATTGGATTTTGAATTTTGAATTTTCTTGATAATTGAATAGTTATAATTTAAGCGTAACCGCTAATAAAACAGATTGAATAGATTTGGAATTTATAGAAATTTTCTCCTTTTCACTATATATAAATTTAGATTGATTTAAATTAATTCAAATTCTAAACAGTGGATCCAAAATTGATAATGTCAACTTCTTCAACCGTTGTTAAAACAGTCAAAAAACAACCTACTGCAACAATCTCTTCTCCACAAGTGTCCCCACGTCCTTCCCCGACCCACCAGGCCTCAGCTATGTCTTCCAAGGATAAAGAAAAAGACAAAACAACGCAGCCCAACTTTGCAACATTACAAGAAACTTTAAACAATATTCAGGACTCTATCTTTAAATCTCTAGAGAATGCCACCCAACAAAGAGAGGCTATAAAAGAGGATGCAACACAACAAAGGGAAGCTATAAAAGCAGACTTGGCAGAATTTAAAAAGGAGATGGCCCAACTGAAAGCTGATATGGGCGAGGTGAAAGACCAGATAAAGGTGATCCAACAAGCTCTACAAGAAAGTGATGATCGAGTGAAAAAGGTTGAAGAGAAATCCGACAAAAACGCAAAAAGAATTGATTATCTCGAAGGGAGAGCTGATGCAAGACACAGAAGACATGATGAATCAATTATTCAGCTGGAGATGCAACGTGCTTCGTATGGACTACGATTTCAGAACATGAAAGAGGAAAAAGATGAAGATTTAAAAATGACTATGGCGGAAACGATTGGAGGAATACTCCAGGAGGATCCTGCTGCGCTAGTGAAAGAAATCGATGAAGTTTACAGGACTTCGAATAGTTACATCCGTCGCCACAATCTTCCAAGAGAGATTCATATCAAATTCACCAGGAAAACTTTGCGAGATGACATACTCCATTGGGCAAGAAACTCCAAACTCCAACATCAAGGAGTGGAAATAAAAATATTAAAACAAGTTCCAAGAAGTGTCAGAGAGAGCAGAAGAGATTACCAGTTTCTTACCAGAATTTTGATCAAAGAAAATATAACCTATCGTTGGTTAATTCCACAAGGTCTCTCTCTGACATGGCGTTCTACAAGATACAAGCTGGAAAATGTAGAACAAGCTAGGTATTTCTTTGAAAATAGTGGCATCAGCCACATGGACTTTTCAGATAAACAACAAGAGGCTCAACAACAACCAGCACAACACCAACCAGGGGAGATACTAGCAATCCAACAAGAGGAACTATTGGGGGCCACAGCTCAAGTAATAGAGCAGGACCAAGGTGCCATAAGAAGAGTTCAGCCTCAGCGAGAAACCAAAAAACCCACTAAATGACAACAACTAAAGATCTAAAGATCTTTTCGGTAAACGTTAACGGACTTAATGAACCAAGGAAAAGGAAACAAATCTTCTCTAAAATCAGAAATCAAAATGCTCAAATTGCAATATTACAAGAAGTACATATCAAAAAAGATAACCAAAAATTATTGTTGAATCCCAAAATTGGAAAAATGTATGCTGCATTAGCAGATCAAAAAAAAAGAGGTGTGGTGATGTACGTAGAGAATTCTATAAATTCCAAACAGATATATAAGGATAATGATGGTAGAATATTGATTGTACAAGTTGATATTGAACCTAGACCTATAGTGGTTGTTTCTATTTATGCTCCCAATGAAGACCAAATGACATTTTATAAAAATCTACATCAAATAATAATAGATTTAGCTATTGAGAATGTATTAATAATAGGTGATTTTAATGCTATTGTGAATAGGCAATTAGACCATTCAGGGGGTGGGAGTCATAATAAAAGGAAAAAAACAAAAAGAAATCTACTACCTAGTACTTTTCAAAAAATGAAAACAGAATTATTGCTAAATGACATATGGAGGGAAAGACACCCCCATAAAAGACAATTTACGTTTTATTCTAATCCCCACAAAATCTGGACAAGAATAGACATGGTATGGACATCAAAAATGGTCGCAGAAGAAATAAGGGAAGTAGAGATAGATGTTAATACATGGGCTGACCACAACCCAATAGTGGTTTATATAAGAAGGAACAACAAACAGAATATTTGGCGGATGAATAGAAATATACTAAATGATAAGAAATATAAAGATTGGATTGTAAAGGAATTAAAAATATTTCTTGAAATTAATAAAACCCCAGACACCACTCCACAGAATATATGGGATACACTCAAAGCTTATATAAGAGGGTTAACAATATCTTATACAGCAAAATACAATAAGGAAAATAAATTAAAGTACGTACAACTAATAAATGAATTAAAACAATTGGAATTTGCATCGCAGCAACACACCAAGAACAGAGACTTTAAAACAGAAATAAATGTAATTAAACATAAAATTAGAATTATAGAACAAAATCAAATAACTGAAAAAATTAAAAGAGCAAAACAACATTATTTTGAACATGCAAATAAACCAGGCAGATGGTTAGCATATAAACTTAGAAAGCAGAGTCAATCCAAATTGATAAAAAAATTAGAAGACAAAGATGGTACAATAAAATATGATACAGAAGGAAAGGCGGACATTGTTTATAATTTCTATAAAGATCTTTATGCCAAAGACAATGTTAGTGAAGATGAGGTTTTTAATTACTTACAGGCCTCAAAATTACCACAAATAACAGAAGATCAACAGACTATGTTGGATGGTCCAATAACAATGGAAGAACTCCTAACTATAATTAAAAAACAGAAAAACAATAAGGCCACTGGTCCGGATGCTATACCGGCAGAATGGTATAAGATAGACAATGAAATAATAAGAAACTATATGTTAGAAATTTTTAATTTATGTAGACTTGAGGGTAAAATTCCGAAATCTTGGTCAGAATCGCTGACAACTTTAATACATAAATCCGGCACTGACCCACTAAAAATCAAAAATTATAGACCCATATCTTTATTAAATGTAGATTATAAAATATTTATTGCCATTTATGCAGATAGACTTAAAAGAATTATAAATGGAATAATACATCAAGACCAAAATGGATTTCTACCAGGGCGACAAATTAAAAATAACCTTAGAACAGTAATAAACACATTAGAATACTATGAACAACACCCAGATAAGACAGCATCCTTAATGTTCTTAGATGCTCAAAAGGCCTTTGACAACGTTAACTGGACATTTATAAAAATGCAATTAAATAAAATGAGATTTGGCTCAAAATTTGTTAATTTAATAGATACTATATACTCAAAACAAACGACTAAAATAATATTAAATAATAACCAATTACAAGCACTTGATATAAACAAGGGAGTTCGTCAAGGATGTCCTATATCACCATTGTTATTTATTATGACACTTGAAACTTTATTAATTAAAATAAGAGCGGATTCCGAAATAAAAGGTTTAACTATAGGAGACGAAACTTACAAACTCCAAGCTTTTGCAGATGACTTAACGTTTATAATTGAAGAACCGATAACAACTGTTCCTTCCTTATTGCAAACTATTGAACAATACGGAAAGGTAGCAGGTTTAAAGATAAATAAAAGCAAAACTTCTTTCTTAACCAAAAATATGAATAAAATACAAGAAACTAAATTAGAAAATATTTCTGGAATAAAAACTGTAAAGAAAGTAAAATATTTAGGAATAAATTTAACAGCGAAAACAATAACTTTAAAAAATGATAATTACACAAAATTATTATCAGAAATTAAAAAAGATTTAGAAACATGGAATAACCTGAAAATATCATTTTTAGGAAGAATTGCCACAATCAAGATGAATATTCTGCCTAAGGTTTTATTTCTCTTTCAGGTAATTCCAATAAACCCAGGGAGAACTTTCTTTAAAACTTTGACAAACTTAGTTAAAAAATTTATATGGCAAGGGAAAAAAGCAAGGATAAAAATAAACTGTTTGGAAGACATTAAAGAAAGAGGAGGATTTGGTCTTCCAAACTGGAAATTATATTATCAGGCCGCCGCCTTAACATGGATTAAAGATTGGATAACCTTAGAGAATAAAAGAATATTAAATTTAGAAGGACATGATCTTATGTTGGGTTGGCATGCATTTATATGGTATGACAAGGAAAAAAATCACTCATATTTTAAAAGACACACATTAAGGAAGTATTTACTAGAGGTTTGGAAGGACATAAAGAAAAATCACTTCTTAAATGTTCCAGAATGGATAGCCCCCCTAGAAGCAATAACACACCCAAAATCTATAAAAGACACGAAAATATTTTATAGATATAAAGAATTATTAAATGATCAGATGAAGCTAAAGCCTAGGAATAAACTACAAGAAGAAGGGATAATAATAGATTGGTGGCATTATGCCCAGATTCGATCCAGATACCAGAAGGATATAACTCTTTACACTTTTAATAAAAGTAAGAATTTGCTAAGTCATTTAATTATTAATAATTCAGTAAAAATGATAGGGAAAATATATAAATTTCTTATCGCTCACAAAAATATAGAATTGACTCTAAAAGACACCATGATAAGATGGTGCAGAAATATAGGTAAGGAAATAGATATAGATACTTGGGAAAAAGTCTGGATTAATAATTGGAAAATGACCAAGTCAGTTTCATTAAAAGAAAACCAAATTAAAATGTTTTATAGATGGCACCTTCCACCAAACAGGATAGCTAAAATGTTTCCTAAAACATCCCCACTGTGTTGGAAATGCAAGAAAGATATAGGAACTTATTACCATCAATGGTGGACATGTAGCAAAGCTAAAACTTATTGGAAGATGATTGAGAAGATATTAAAAGAAATATTAAAATATGACATAGACAACACCCCGGAATTTTACTTATTAGGAATTACTAATCAGACTTATAAGAAGGAAACTCTTTACTTAATCATACACATATTAACTGCGGCTAGAATAATATATGCGCAAAACTGGAAGGGGGAGGAAATCCCCAAGAAAGAAGAAGTTATAGCTAAAATATTAGATTGCGCCGAAATGGATATGATGACAAGACGATTAAACGATCAAGAAGATACAAAATTTTATGAAACATGGAACAACATATATAAATGGTTAGATAAGAAAAAATAAGAGATAGATCTGTTTTTACTTAGGTAATAACAATATTAGACGTATTTGTTGATGATTTTGATATAGTAGTTTATTCACAAGCGATATATTAAAAATTTTGTTTTATGTATGTTTAGCAATTGAGATTTGTTTGAATGTTTGATTAGATGAATATATTACACATAAATAACATATTAAGCATTTTTACTTATACCGTACTAATATTGCATTTAAGATTTGAAAATTTTTTACTAGACTTTTTAACATTTAACAAATGTTTGATTATGTATTCTTTTTTCTATTTGAATGTATACTTTCAAAAGAAGCGGGGAAATACATCCCCATTTTATGTTTAATGTTTGTACGTCTGTATGTTTGTTTTATGAAAAATAATAAAAAAAATTGAAAAAAAAAAAACAGAAGTGGTATTTACTGGTTCTCCGAACTGCTCAAAATTTCTGCTACCAGTTCTCCAGAACCGGTCAGAACCTGCCGAAACTCACTTCTAGTGTGGACTTCAACTCCCAGAATTCCCTAGCCAGCCAGGCTTCCTTAGGTGAAAAAACATAATATGGAATGGAAATAGGTTTTATTCAATTTTAGCCACTCCGAGTCCTTGGAAAGGGGCAGCATACAAATCTAATAAATAAATTATTCAACAGTTGAAATTTACACTCTTAAAAATGAAATCATTCTCTAGTTTCCATATTCCTTTTTCCAGAGATATTATACTTACTAAGCCTCCGTTTCCATATAATGGGCAATCTTACTTCATCTAAGAATTTGAAGTGGTTCCCATTTGTTTTTAAAATCAGCCTCTGATGATCCTATCTTTTTTCTGACTTTTAATCCTATTGCTTAATGAGGAACCTGAAAGCTTTCAACTGCTGTATTTTGCAGAATATAAGACGCACCTTAGTTTTGGGGGAAGAAAATAGGAGAAAAAAAATCTACCTATTAGGTAGTTGTGGTTAGCTCTGGCCCAGCTCCTGTCCCAAGGACTGTGAATGTGGGGGAGACATCCACATGCTGCCGGCCTGTTCTGCCCCCGGTGGAATCTGCTGAGGAAGGCTCCTCTGACCAAGAAGACATGAGTGACAGCAAGGAGGAGAGTGTGGCAGACAGCTCAGAAGGAGATAAATTATCTAGCTCGTCTTTGGATTCAGAACAAGAGTTAATGATACAGCCACACATGCAGAGAGCGATGCATAGGCCACAACAACTGAGAGATTATTATCAAAGAAAATGAGGCCACCTGTGGTTGGGTGGGGCTGTAATAATTAGTGAGGCTGCTATAAATAGCAGCCTGTGGGTTTGGCCATTGTGGAGGATTATCTGATCGTTGTGTTTCGTGACTGCTTTACTGACTTTGACTTTTTGTGTGCTGATTTTTCCCCACTTTGAAACTAAACCAGAGCAAAGTGTGTGTCACTTTGTGAAAGAAGGACTGTGAATTGCCTCACAGCTGCAAGCTAAGTATCACAGAACTGATAAGGGACTTGTACAAATTACCAGTTTGTTTGGAGACGAGTGCTCTTTGCTATACCAAAGGAGGGCTTGGTTTAAGTGAATTTTCATTATAAAGAACATTGTTTTGACTTTTCAAACGGGTGTGTGTCTGAAATTTGTACCTGTGAATTTTTGGGAGGATTCTACCAGAGAGCCCGACAGAACATTAGGTATTTACAGTATATGGCTATTGTCCTTAGTCTGGTCAGCTTCAGCACATTATTTTATCTCCTGGTTAGGGCTGAAAAAAATCTTCTTAGAACAGGGGTCTCCAACCTTGGTTGCTTTCGGACTTGTGGGCTTCAACTCCCAGAGTTCCTCAGCCAGCTTTCAACTCTGGGAGTTGAAGTCCACAAATCCGAAAGCTGCCAAGATTGGAGACCCCTGTCTTAGAAGACAGCAGGAATGAAAACAGGCCTGAAAAGACTTAGGGCTGGAACTACTTTAGAGGGAGTAGGAATAAAAAATCCCTGCAAGCTGGGAAGATTGTTAGGGCTGGAAAACCTTTTTCTGAGAGAGTAGGAATGAAAACAAACCTGCAAAGACTTAGGGCTAGAAAAACTACTTTGGAGAGAGTAGAAATTTAAAAATGCTGCAAGCCAGGAAGATCGTTAGCACTCATTAGGGCTAAAAAAAACTTTTTAAAGAAGGAGTAGTAAATAAAATCAAGCCTGCAAAGACTTAGGGCTGAAAAAAACCCTTTTTTGGAGGGAGTAGGAAGCTGGGAATATTGTTAGCACTTCATCAGGGTTGGAAAGAAAAGGTTCGAAAAAGCTACATACCCAAATTTTCAGCATCTTTGAGGGAGGAAAATGTTGCCTTTTATATTCTGAAAAATATGGTATTACAAAACTCAGGGGGAATTAATAAGACAACCATAGTGGATTTTGGATATTTTTTTTTTGCTTCATGGTCAAAAAGGAAGTTCTTTTAAAGATATTGAAAAGCTGTTTTGTTGCATGCTACATCAAATTAAATGTAGCATAATTAAATTAAATCGTCTTCTTAGATAGTTTCTCCCTCCTAAAGGGGAAAAAAAATGACAACCCTGTAGTGATATACTTCCTAAAACTATAGAGCAAGGCTCTGTTGGATGCAACTTAGAAACTGGTTACAAGAAATAACCAATGTAGAAATTGAATGTGCACCAGGGTTCTTTCTATTAGGCATTATTAGTAATTTGTATGAGAAAAATGTTAAATATTTGATGTTACACATTATAATGGCCGCAAGAATAGTCTACACACAAAAATATTGGAAAAATCAACAGATTCCCAGTGACCAGGAAATAATTGGGAAAATCTATGAATGTGCAGAAATGGACCGTTTGACTATGGAACTGAACGATCAAAAGGACTCAGACTACTGTGCTATTTGGATGAACTGGTACAATTGGAAACAAAACAGAAACGCAAATCAATAATGTGATAGAATATCATAAATGTACAAATGTAAAAATGAAAAATTATTTATTCATTCATTCATTCATTCATTTATTTATTTATTTATTTATTGGATTTGTATGCCGCCCCTCTCCATGGACTTAGGGCGGCTAACAACAGTGATAAAAACAGCATGTAACAATCCAATACTAAAACAGCTAAAAAGACCCTTATTATAAAACCAAACATACATACAAACATACCATGCATAAATTGTAGAGGGCTAGGGGGAAAGAATATCTCAGTTCCCCCATGCCTGACGGCAGAGATGGGTTTTAAGGAGCTTACGAAAGGCAAGGAGGGTGGTGGGCAATTCTAATCTCTGGGGGGAGTTGGTTCCAGAGGGCTGGGGCCGCCACAGAGAAGGCTCTTCCCCTGGGTCCTGCCAAATGACATTGTTTAGTTGTGGGACTCGGAGAAGGCCCACTCTGTGGGACCTAATTGGTCGCTGGGATTCGTGTGGCAGAAGGCGGTCCCAGAGATAATCTGGTCCGGTGCCATGAAGGGCTTTATAGGTCATAACCAACACTTTGAATTGTGACCGGAAACTGATCGGCAACCAATGCAGACTGCAGAGTGTTGGTGTGACATGGGCATATTTATATCAATGTAATTCAATTCAATTCAATTTATTAGATTTGTATGCCGCCCCTCTCCGAAGTATGTAAGTATATGGATGTTAACCTACCTGAAAGTATTATGTAAATATTAAAAATCAATAAAATATATTAAAAAATAGAGCAAGGCAAGGCTATTAAAAGAAATATTCCAAATTGATCATTGGAAAGCTGTCAGAATGGAACATCACAAGACCTTGTGTGTGCATGGTTGTTGGCCATTCCGGGGGAATGCTTTTCTGTAGAAGAAACATCATGTTTTCCTTACTATGCAGACAGGATGAAAAAAAAAAGCCCACTGAAAGAAAAAAAAGGTTTCTGTCCGCAATGCAATTTGCTATGCTGAGCAACGTCATCTAAGAAATAATTGCTTGCTCTTGGTTTAATGCACTTACCTCTGGCCAAGCAGGATGTGGGTGTTAAATGCCCAACACACTTAAGCCTGGGGAAAAGGCAAGGTACACCATAGCACAGTGTGGTTGGAAGGTGTTGAAGTTCATTTTATCACACATTTTAGTTTAGGCGTACAAGTACTTGGAAATACATAACAATTTGTAAAATTTGGGTTGCTTTGTCATAATTCCCTGCTCTCTTAGGTCCTAAGCCTGCTTTATGTAAATGCTTTTATCTCCTGGTGACCTCACCTACAAAAAGATATTGACAAAATTGAACGGGTCCAAAGACGGGCTACAAGAATGGTGGGAGGTCTTAAGCATAAAACGTATCAGGAAAGACTTAATGAACTCAATCTGTATAGTCTGGAGGACAGAAGGAAAAGGGGGGACATGATCGAAACATTTAAATATGTTAAAGGGTTAAATAAGGTTCAGGAGGGAAGTGTTTTTAATAGGAAAGTGAACACAAGAACAAGGGGACACAATCTGAAGTTAGTCGGGGGAAAGATCAAAAGCAACATGAGAAAATATTATTTTACTGAAAGAGTAGTAGATCCTTGGAACAAACTTCCAGCAGACGTGGTTGGTAAATCCACAGTAACTGAATTTAAACATGCCTGGGATAAACATATATCCATTGTAAGATAAAATACAGGAAATAGTATAAGGGCAGACTAGATGGACCATGAGGTCTTTTTCTGCCGTCAGACTTCTATGTTTCTATGTTTCTTTTGTGACTTCATCTATGAAATTAACTAGTGTGTCCTTTCTCTACCAACAAATAAAACAGTAGGAAACCTCTGCCACTGTCTTTGATAGCACACCAGGAGCTAAATGAAATAAATAAGCATGGTAGGGAAAAGACAATGTCTACACTAAGGTGTGTTGTTCTTGAGTCTTTGCCAAGAGAAATATAGAAGGCTACCTTGCTATGGTGTGGAAACAGGAAATGCATTCCAAGACCTTAACCAAAAATTAAATTGTTTCTTAAGTAAAGAATATTATATAGCAAACTAAAAAGAGCGTAAAGAATTAATCCTTTCAACGTGTATTTCTGATCATGTTCTTTTAATTTATTTTTTTATGACCCTCTTTGTTTACTTTTTCTCCCATTACTGACTTGCAAAGGTGAAGCTAAATCTTTTCCCCAGGCTTAAGTATGTTAGGCATTTAATATCCACATCTTCACTTATCTTTGTTGTGGTTCAGCCTGAGCTAGATCAAAGACCAGCTGCGTCTCTGCTGGCTCCATGCCCGGGGGAGGCTGAGAGCGGAGAGGAGAGTTCTTGGCAGTCAGACAGTGCAGACGGCAGTCACGAAAGTGAAGCTGATGCAAGGCCTGGGAGCCCTGGGGGAGGGCTATCTCAAGCAAGTAGCTGTGATTCCCTGGAGTCCCTGGATGACGATGCACAAACTATCATTAGTATGCGGCAGAGACGCCTAGCTCAAAGGAGGAATCAACTGTGGAGATATTATCAGCATTGAATGAGGAACACCAGGGGGTTGGGTGTGGTCCTCATTAGCAGGGAAGGGTTTATAAGGCATGAGAACCATTCTGGCAGCATGGAGTGTTATCAAAGGGGAGTTGGTGTTATCTGCATTTTCTCTCAGCGTTTTTGTTCCTGGCTCATGGCCCAGCAGCCTTGAAGACTGGTGGGAGGTGTGTGTCTGTTAGCTGAACAGCCTCGTCTGGCACTGAGGATTCTGTGTTTCTGTATGAACAATTGCCTTCGTGTATCTATTTGGAGTTCCAGTGTTTTCCTGATCTGTAAGGACATTTTCTGTTGGCTTCTTTTCTCTTTACCATTATAAAACTGTGTTTGGATTCAACCGGTGTGTCTGGCTTATCTTTTTGGGTTGGTCATAGCTTCTGGAGTGACCCAGACAGAACAATCTTGAACATAAATGATATGTTACCAGGAGTGGGCTGCTAGCCAGAATGCTAAATTGGGCTCACCGCTACAGCTCATGAGTATTAGCAGGGCCAGTGGAATTTTGCTTCTGCACCTGTGTAGGTAGCAAAATCCTGCATGGAGTCACAGGTGCGCCTGTGTTTCGGTGAGGTTTTTTACCTCCGCGCATGCCGAAACATGGATGCATCTGGGGCTCCATGCGCAATTTTGCTACTTACACAGGTGCCGAAGCAAAATTGCGCTGGCCCCGCTAGCACTCACAAGCTGTGGCGGCAAGCCCAATTTAGCATTCTGGCTAGCAGCCCACCCCTGTATGTCACACTAAACATAAGCAAAATATTTCACATGTTAAACCATTGGCCTCCAAGAAGAGTATTAATGATCTCAGGTGTTGAGGGAGAGAAGTAGCATCACTTCTATGAGATTTACCATTTCCCTGAATCCAGGTGTCTACCAGAATGTAGGAGTTTATTCTAAAATGTGACATTGTTATTCCTAATATGATTTGATTGCTTATATATACACAGACTATCATTAAGTGTTGTATCTTATAATTCTTGACAAATTTATCTTTTGTTTTATTTATACTGAGAGCATGTGCACCAAAACAAATTCCTTGTTTGTCCAATCACACCTGGCCAATAAAATTCTATTCTATTCTATTCTATTCTATTCTATTCTATTCTATTCTATTCTGTGTTATACTTATAACTGTACACATTTATAATTGTTATCTTAAAAGTTGGTAGATTTCTTTGCAACTATTATTTAATCACTGTATTAAATACAGATTCTAAATTTTAGCTACAACTCTGGCACATAACATTACAGATGATGATATCAAACTTGATAGACCATTGTGGCAGCCTATGTAAAAGGATGGCAAGTGTTAGGACTATAGTATAGTATAGTATTAGGACTATACTGTTTGTTTGTTTGTTTGTTTGTTTGTTTGTTTGTTTATTTATTCATTCATTCATTCATTCATTCATTTATTTATTTATTTATTTATTGGATTTGTATGCCGCCCCTCTCCGCAGACTCCTAACTCCCCCAAGGTCTGCTATTCACGTGGGAAAATGAAGCCAGATTATTTATTTATTTATTTATTTTTATTTATTTATTTATTCATTCATTCATTCATTCATTCATTCATTCATTCATTCATTCATTTATTGGATTTGTATGCCGCCCCTCTCCACAGACTCGGGGCGGCTAACAACAATGATAAAAAACAACATGTAACAATCCAATTTAATAAAACAACTAAAAACCCTTATTATAAAAACCAAACATATACACAAACACACCATACATAACTTGTAATGGCCTAGGGGAAGGAATATCCTAACTCCCCCAAGGTCTGCTATTCACGTGGGAAAATGAAGCCAGATTATTTATTTATTTATTTATTTATTTATTTATTTATTTATTTATTTATTTATTTATTCATTCATTCATTCATTCATTCATTCATTTATTGTATTTATATGTCGCTCATTCCAAAGTGGACTGAGAGCAGCTAACAAGTGGGATAAATACAATAATATTAAAATACAGTCAAAATTACATAATAAAATCAGTAATATAATAACAATAAAATAATATCTTAAAAAGAACCATACATACACAGTAGTCAATCTAATTCCAGGCCTGCTGGAAAAGCCAGGTCTTAACAGTTTTCCGGAAGATTGTTAGGGAGGAGCAGTTGATTCCATAGGGTCAGAGCTGCTACAGAGAAGGCTCCTCCCTGAGATCCCGCCAACCCTCATTGCTTGGCGGATGGGACCTGGAGAAGGCCGACTCTGTGGGCCCTTACTGGTCATAATGAGGTATGAGGTCGGAGGTGGTCCCATAAATAGTCTGGCCCTGAGCCATTTAGGGCTTTAAAGGTGATAACCAACACAATGAATTGTGTTTGGAGACCGACTGGCAACCAATGCAGCTCGCATAAATATGGAGTAACATGGGTATACCTAGATATACCCGTTATTGTATGCACTTCTGCATTTTGCACCAGTTGAAGTCTCCGAACACTCTTCAAGGGTAGCCTCTTGTTAATTAATAATAATTAATAATAATAATTTATTAGATTTGTATGCTGTCCCTCTCTGAAGACTAATTGGTTGAGCCATCTGACAGCTCTATATGAAAGGCCCTTTACTGGATCTTACTTGTTGCTTGAATAAAGAGCTGTGTTTTCCAAATCTGTCTCAAGTCTCTCCAAGCCCAGAACTCACCATCAAGCTTAAAACACTATTGGTTTAAGTTTTAACTTAATTGGATTAAGGTTAACAACTGTGTATGCTTTGACATGAATTGGAATCAGCACTTGTAATTTTATTTGGCTGCAGTAATAGCCGAAGCTCAGCTGGTAGCTGAAATTAATGGGGTAGGTTTTGTTTGAATATGATTAAAACTGGGTGTTCTAAACCTTCATCTACAATTAGTACAAAGAGATCCATGTCTTCATCTATTAAGATAGCTCATGGAATTTATCAAGGATTCCTTTTATTTTCTCTTTTATTTAGCTTGATATCTGAAACAGAAACATATTTTTTTAAGAAGAAATCAAATGAACAAACAAGGGGTGAAAAAAGAAAAGAAAAAAGTAACTCAGAAATATATTATCAGTAAGTGGACATAGTAATTACTGGATAGGATGAATGAGATTTTAAACTACATACGAAGAACTCTGAATTTAATGGGCATGTACCAAATCAGATTGTTCTGTCAAGATAGATATACTGCAGCATCCCAGATTTATACCATGATGATTTTATACTTTCAAGCTTATTCTCTATCAATGAAATGGAATCCATATGATTTGATCTGCCCAAGGAGCAGTGTTCCTGTAGGACAATGGCTAAGCATGAAGACTAAAAGTTTGGAAGTCTCAGCTATAGTTGGAATTGTCCTAAGTGGATCTACATCACTTAGGTCCCACTTTCTGCCTTGTGCACAACTTAATAGTAATCAGAAAACATAAGATGAAGGCTTCGATTTAAATTTAAATCTGAATTATTTATTGCAAATGCAGTATGTTAATATTTTTCCTACTGTTTCTTTTTTTACCTTGGTTTAGTTTGTTTCTGTTTCTCTTCTTTGTAATTTGTATTTTTTTTTAAAAAAAACACCTCTGAATATTAAATGATACAAACCTGTTAGAGTAGAACAGAACAGAACAGAATAGAATAGAATTCTTTATTGGCCAAGTGTGATTGGACACACAAGGAATTTGTCATTGGTGCATAAGCTCTCAATGTACATAAAAGAAAAGATACATTTGTCAATGATCATGAGGTACAACACTTAATGATTATCAAAGGGTGCAAATAAGCAATCAGGAAACAATCAATATTAATATAAATCATAAGGATACAAGCAACAAGTTACAGTCATACAGTCATAAGTGGGAGGAGATGGGTGATAGGAAGTGATAGTAATAGTAATAGTAATAGTAATACAGCCTTAGTGAATAACTTGACAGTGGTGAGGGACTTATTTGTTTAGCAGAGTGATGAAGTTTAGGAAAAAACTGTTCTTGTGTGTAATTGTCTTGATGTGCAATATTTTATAGTATTGTTTTGAGAGTGGGAGTTGAAACAATTTATGTTCAGGATGTAAGGGGTCAATAAATATTTTCACGGCCCTCTTTTTGATTCGTGTAGCATACAGGTCCTGAAGGAAAGCAGATTGTTAGTAACTGGGTTTTTTTTTTTGCAGTTCTGAAAGAAATGCTAATATGAGAACATTATTTATTGAGTATTTAAAATGGGAATTCCTATATAATCCTCGCAGGTGTATATCTATACATAAACGATATATCACAAAAATACCCTTTTTTGGACAAGGTTTGCAGAGATGTGTCAATTCCCCGAACATGAAAGTCTCAGAATATACTTTGCTTTCCCTTAATAGTAAGTTAAACTGAAAAATCATGGTAAACATAAATATAATATAAATATCTGATATTATTGAAATCTGTTTTCTGTAAACTTTTAATAACCATTTTAATATAGCTTTTCACACAATAGTTTAGTTGAGAAATAGTGAGAAGAGTTTCCTCCTTGAAAACCAGTGTTAGGTTAGTTAGCTGCTCTTTACTTCTGTTTTACTTTGTGACTTACAAAGGAGAAGCATTTTAATAGTTATTAGTGATGTCCTCATTTCCTCATATTATTTGAGAATAATCCAGAAACTAAACTAACAGATTCTGGCCATGTTCTGGCTTTGCTGTCTGGTTTAACCATAGTTTAATTAAATAACAGTCATTGCTAGTAATTTGCAAAATCACATGCACCACTAACTAAGCAATGTCGTTTGGCGGGACCCAGGAGAAGAACCTTCTCTGTGGCGGCCCCGAGCCTCTGGAACCAGCTCCCCCCAGATATCAGAGTTGCCCCCACCCTCCTTGCCTTTCGCAAGCTCCTTAAAACCCACCTCTGTCGTCAGGCATGGTGGAATTGAAATTTCCCTTCCCCCTAGGCTTATAGAATTTATACATGGTATGCTTGTATGTATGAGTGGTTCTTTAAATTTGGGTTTTTTAGATTATTTTTAATATTAGATTTGTTTACATTGTCTTTTTATATTGTTGTTAGCCGTCTCGAGTCTTCAGAGAGGGGCGGCATACAAATCTAATAAATACAAATACAAATACCACCAAACAGCAACTTATACCTCACTTTTCAATGGTGGATTACATAGATATCCAACAAAGCCAAGAATCCCTTTGAGGACCTGTAAAGTTCTAGTATTTCAAACCAAAGGAAATACAACCTTTTGCCTGTCCCCCAGAAGAACCACATCTTGTATCCGGCCTGCTGGTTCTATAATTAAATGACAGATCAGTGACTCATATTGATGATGTGGGTGAGATTTGGAGATTCTTCATCTTTAGTTTTGGATAGAATTGCAATTCTCCAGACAGAACTGGTATCCAATGTGGGGATCCTCTAGGTCATTGATGGCGTACCTATGGCATGGGTGGTGTAAAATCAGAGGCTGGTGGCCGAGGAAAGGGTTAACAGCTCTTTATTTAGCAATCAGGAACATTAAAAGTGACCAGCGCGCTGGCAGGTAGTGACTTTGAGAAAAAGCAGCCGAAGCCGCACCTTTTATACTTTTGTTACCAGCGCAGGGGATTGGTGACAATGTTTCAGGCTTTGCACTGAGGCTTCTCATTGGTCGCATCTGCGAGGCTTCTTATTGGTTGCGCCTAATCCAATCAGCAATCACATTATGTTTTAGAACTTGCAAACATAACAGGTGGCACACAGAGCCATATCTGCTGGCACGCGAGCTGTTGCCCTAGCTCAGCTCCAAGATGCCCGTGTGTGCTGGCCAGCTGATTTTTTGCTCACACAGAAGCTCTGGGAGGGCATTTTTGGCTTCGAGAGAGCTTCCAGAGGGTAGGGTAGGGCGTTCTTACCCTCTCCTGACTCCAGGGAAGCCTTTGGAACCTGGGGAGAGTGAAACAGAAGCCTATTGGGCCCACCAGAAGTTGGGAAACAGGCCATTTTTGGCCTCCAGAGGGCCTCCAGGGAGCGGGAAAGTTGTTTTTGTCCTCCTCAGGCATTGAATTATGGGAATAGGCACTTGCATGTGCACTATAGCATGCATACACACTCTTTTGGCACCTGAGGGGGAAAAAGGTTCACAATCACTGCTCTAAATTCTTGCTTGGAGTGCAGGTGAGAGCTGTGAGCAGGACAGCTTTTGCACAACTGAGGTACTAATACCACTCTATAAAGCCTTAGTAAGAACACAGCTAGAATACTGCAACAACTTTTGGTCACCACAGATGTTGAGACTCTAGAAAAAGTGCAGAGAAGAGCTTCCAGGATGATTAGAGGACTGGAGACTAAAACATATGAAGGGTTTTTAATTGTTTTTTTAAGTACTGTATTGGATTTGTACATTGTTTATTGTAGTTGTCCACCTGGTCACATGGCCGGCAAACCACTCCTACTCAGTCACATGACCATTAAGCCACACCCACAAAATAAGCCATACCTACAGTGTGGCAGTAAAAATTTTAGCTGCCCATTACTGCATGCGTAGAAGTAAAGAAAAGATGAAAATCACCCAATGTGCAGCAGAGAATCTCATGCTAGCCCGAGTGCATGCACAGAGCGCATGGTGAAGAAATGTAATTTATCTATAATTTAGCATATTATATTTTGAAAAGATAACCACATATAGAGATTTATTTTATTTATTTTATTTATTAGATTTGTATGCCGCCCCTCTCCGAAAACTCGGGGCGGCTAACAACAATAAAAAAGACAATGTAAACAAATCTAATATTAAAAATAATCTTAAAACCCCCAATTTAAAGAACCACTCATACATACAAACATACCATGTATAAATTCTATAAGCCTAGGGGAAAGGGAAAATTTCAATTCCCCTATGCCTGACGACAGAGGTGGGTTTTAAGGAGCTTGCGAAAGGCAAGGAGGGTGGGGGCAACTCTGATATCTGAGGGGGAGTTGGTTCCAGAGAGTCAGGGCTGCCACAGAGAAGGCTCTTCCCCTGGGTCCTGCCAGACGACATTGTTTAGTCGACGGGACCCAGAGAAAGCCCACTCTGAGAGACCTAACTGGTCGCTGGGATTTGTGAGGCAGAAGGCGGTCCCAGAGATATTCTGGTCCGATGCCATGAAGGGCTTTATAGGTCATAACACACATATATTTTAAATTCATACTGGTAATGTTTTATTCACTGAAGGTTCCTGAGAAAATAATGCCTGTGTTTTTATCTCTGTAACTAGATACCAAATTTAGATTACTATACTCAGGTGTAGTAGTTTGATTTCCTGATTTGTGCAGTGCCTTGCAAACCCACAACTTAGTAATAAAACCATAGTCACACTATTGCTTTCCACTGTGGACCAAAGAAAACTTTCTTTTAGACTGAATAAAACGAACGGCGACATTCTTACAAGGGTAACCACATTGTGGCAGGAAAACGGTCATGATTGGGGGCTAGAACATAAGAGGGGATTTTTTTTTCCTCCTCCTATCTGAAAATATGAACTGGTGGGGTTTTAAAAAAGATTTTCCATCTCTCATGCTTACCATTACACCTGTTGTTCCGAATGTCCAGAGAGTACATAAGTGTGTTGAAATAAGCCTTGAAATATTCATCTTCCCATCGTCCTAAGGAAAACATCAACCATGAGACTTTACTTGGCAATCATTCTAGCTATTTCTTTTCTGGCGAACTTCAAAGTCCATATTATCAGAGGTATGTTTTGGGTTTTCCCTCCTTTTCAATTCAAGAGTAGCAACTAAATCGCTATTCCTACCTGGGATAATATTTGTACTACATGCTCTTCTAGAAGAAAAATCAGTTTCGACGAGATCTGAATTTCTCTTTGGATTTCTGGTCCATTTTAAGACAGGGGTCCCCAAACTTGGCAACTTCAAGGCTTATAGACTTCAACTCCCAGAACTGGGAGTTGAAGTCCACAAGTCTTAAAGTTGCCAGGTTTGAAGACCTCTGGTTTAAGAGGTAAAAATTTGTATAGATGATTTTATAGATGTATAAAAGAGTTCATTCCATTGCACCTTTGAAGTCTTTGATGTCTATTAAGATGGGGTGATCTCATGGGACTATTCTCCAAATCATTAAGTGTTGTACCACATGATTCTTGACAAATGTATATTTTATTTTATGTACGCTGAGAGCATATGCCCTAAGACAAATTCCTTGTGTGTCCAATCACACTTGGCCAATAAAATTCTATTCTATTCTATTCTATTCTATTCTATTCTATTCAAATAGTTCTGATAATTAGCTGTGCAGTCCTTTTAAAGTGTGCAAAGTATACAATATAGGATTTTGCCATTAGGCTTTAGGTCCTGGTAGAACATTGTAGTGCCAATTTTAATATATGTACACAACTGCCTGAATGCACAGAGAGTCAAGTAGATTTGGTCACTCGTTCTGCAAGCTGATCCTTGATTTCTTGCTTGCAAATGGATGCCAAAAAAGACATTTGAATAGGCAGCCTATGGCTTTTTATTTGCTTGCCATCTTTATCTTTCCTTTTTCTTTCTTCCTTTAAATAAAGACATATTGGAATTTAGCCTCCATGCTCATGAAATATCACGAGCGATTTCTGTGATTCATAAAGAAAAGAATCCCTTATGAATTAGAAGAATGTCTTTTTGATCCTCACAAGTCCGTGTATGACTAGGGTTTTGATCCTGTTACAATGATATTTACAGATTGTGGGATAAAGTATTTCCATTTTTATTAGGCCTCAAACCTGACTTAAAGGTTTTTGAAGCATTCATTAGGCCAGTGTTTCCCAACCTTGGCAACTTGGAGATATTTGGACTTCAACTCCCAGAATCCCCCAGCCAGAATTCTGGGAGTTGAAGTCCAAATATCTCCAAGTTGCCAAGGTTGGGAAACACTGCATTAGGCAAACTATAATGGATGTTTAAAATGTAATCTTTCCTATAGCAGAAACGCTTGTACTGTATTTTAGTATTTTACAATTGTGCTCTCACTAGTTCTGATTCAGTAATTTTACTTTTCAGTAATTCAGATTCAGATTTACTAATTTCATTAATTCAGATTTACTTTTGGCAATTGGTATGGGAATCTACTTGTTGTGTGGGTATGATCTCACTGTACTTATTCTTTAAATAAATTAAAGTATGCATCCTGCATTGTTGGAGGTTTGGAAAGAACATCCTGCAAATTAATGCCAAATGACATTGATTATTTATAGTAATTATGGCAAATGCAATAAGCATTATTTTGTTTAGGAAAACAAATGTTCCTATGCTGCTAAGATATATTACTAAAAAGAGACATACCACTGTAATTGTAAGCAGTTAATCCCTCTGGGTGTTAGTTTTATATATATATATATATATATATATATATATATATATATATATATATATATATATATATATATATATATATATATATATATACACACACACAAATTATACTTATACCTGTATGTATGTACATATGTCTAAGATGCCATTCAGATATAACCTTGATATCTGATGGTAGCATGTATCCCTATGTAAACAGACAGGATGAAAAAAATGAGAAGGAAGAATGAATGAATGAATGAATGAATGAACGAAGGAAGGAAGGAAGGATAATAACCTCCTTTGAAGAATTAATTGAATTGGAACTTTTGAATCTATATATGTTCTAGAGATTCCCTAGCTAAGTATGTAATTGACTGGAACATTGTAAAATTGAGAAATGTCACATTTGTGCTGCAATTGTTCAAGCTTGAGCATAGATGCTGTCATCCATGTCATTAATCACTGTGATTTACTGCAAAGGAAATTAAAGAATGAAAATACCTTCAGGAATTAAGTGGTACATGTGTAAGATTTTGAAAATTTGACCAAAAAAAAAAATACTTACAATTTTTTTGTTGCATGGGGTTTTCTTTAGGAACCTTCGGGAGTCAACCTCTGCCAGTTAACTCCTGTCTAGACCTCCGTACAGAAGAAATAAATATTAGAAATCTTGAAAATTATGAAGTGCATCACCATCCCAAAAAAGTTGTAATGTAAGTATCTAATCGTCAAGTTGTAGGCCTGCAAAAGAATGTTCCACCAGTAAAAATGGAAAGAGGTACCAAAACAGATATATATATATATATATATATATATGACGGTCTTGGTATATTTGTTTTCGTAGATTTTCACGGGTATATGCAAAACCCGAACTCAGAACAATCTACACACACACACACACACACACACACACACACACACACACACACATATACTCTATCCATTTATTCATTTATTTATTTATTTATTCATTCGATTTTATGCCGCCCTTCTCCTTAGACTCAGGGCGGCTTACAACATGTTAGCAATAGCACTTTTTTAACAGAGCTAGGCTATTGCCCCCACAATCCGGGTCCTCATTTTACCCACCTCGGAAGGATGGAAGGATGGAAGGATGAGTCAACCTTGAGATATGTCTACAATTGTATAGGTGTTGATAGATGGAAGAGTCATTTAATACCCCCCCCCTCAAATAATTGTCTGGTTGGAGGGAGAAAAACAAGGAAAAACACATGTTATTGCCTATACATTACATCTTCTCTTATTGGAGACACAAAATAAAACTGCAGTTCACCAAGTCATTTAGAATATACTATATATGTCCAAAGACATTTGAGTACAGCTTGGTAAGAGGAAGCCCCATTACTTTAAGGTACCAAAAATCAGGAGGCAATTGTAGCATATTTTCTGATTCAAAAGCATCAGCTTGTGAGTTGTAGCTCCTCTTATCAGATGACACTCTATGCGTTTGATGAAGTGAACTTCAGCTTACAAAATTTTATTCCTTTTAACAAAATGTGTGCCTAGTAGCAGAAAAGGTGCTACTAGAGTTGTCCAGACTATTTTAATACACCTTTATAAGATATTTCTATGACAGACCAGCCAAATGCTTCTAATAACTTAAGAGCTGACAGTGAATATTAAAAGCTTTTTTATTTGTCTCAAGCACCTGGTGTTCACAGATATATTTTAAATTACAGTTGTTATTATCTCTAATCACAGGCTATGCTTACCTAAGTTTGTTAGAGCTCAGAAGGAAGAAGCTAGATTAGCTACTATGTTCTTCAGTACTTGCCTGCTGCATGCTGATAATATTTAATACAGCCAGTTAAATTCTCTGTCAGTTGCCAATGATGTTCCCTATAATTATAGTACACAACCACATATATACTGTACAGTGTACCTTTATCTTTGCTTATGCACCCTTTAATCTGTAACTGGTATCATATATCGGCTTTAGGGCTGAAAGTTTACATAGCTGTATTATACAAACCTCTTGGTGCTTTTCACTGCTTCCTACTTTTAGGAATTAAAGGAAGCTAGATAATAAAGATAAAGGTCTAATCAATGTAGGAGCCAAAAATATGCACAGAAGTTGGTAGGCTAATTTCAAGCTTATACAGGACAATAATTCAGCCATTATTCAAATCCCTGGTACCCTGGTTCCCCCAAAATAAGATATTCCCTGAGAGCCGAATTGGGCTTTTGAGTGCACGGCGATAAGGCCAAGGGCTTATTTCAGGGTTCAAAAAAATATAAGACAGTGTCTTATAGAGGAAACACGGTAGTTATTACAAAATCAAGATTGCTGTTTTAGTCTCGTATGTAATAAAACAGCTGTGAAACTATGCACTAAATTTTAATGCTTATCCAGTCCAATTCAGGTTGTTGGAAAGTTTATAACTGCTAATAATTTGGAAATTTTGCAAGTAGTAATATGGCAGATGTGAAAGGAGGAAGCAAACTAGGTCTCAGTGACAAAAAATTGGAATAATAATAACAGCAACTAACTGTAAATCTTTTGACTTAAGTGAACAAAGCTGATGATATTAATAATATTTAAAGTCTTGATTCTTTTAATTGGTTATTTTTGCAGTAAAATCAAGTTACTATTTTGTGGCATTTTAAAGATGTATAAATTTATTATCACATAAGATTTTAACGATTTAAGTAAATCCTTCACGATAGAATAGAAGCATGAAGTACCCAGAACAAAGATGTAAATTGGTTTTAAAAATCGAATGAATGTGAAATACTACCAGATGTCGTTGACTCATGTGTATTATTTAATATCCAGTCACTGAACAATGAATATATGATCAACAGCAGAAACTAAAATCAGACATTTTCATCTTGTTGGCTTCTAATAATATTATCTTCCATCATAATCTAGTGCTGGTATAGACCTTAGAATATTACCGTACTTCAACATACTTTTGACTTGATTTTAATTTTCTTGCAGTTTAATTACCAAGAGAGGAGTCAAAGTCTGTGTGCCACATGATGCTCCCTGGGTGAATGATGCCATCAGAAAGTTGGACAAAAAAAATCGTAAAACAAATCGTAGAACAAAAAACACACGCAGATCTAATAACCGGACCAACAGAACAACTACATAATGTCTGCAAATTACTTACGGGAAATAAAAATTCAAAACCATTAAAATTTCACTGGAATAAATTCACTGCTATACCCAGAGCTTATTGATTTTTGACCTTTTGGTGCTGGCCTTGGACTTAATTACTTGTGTGATTTATACTGTATTTATGATGCAAACAAAATCAATCACTGGATAATCTGAGAGGTTCCCACAATTAGAAAGCAATGGTATTGATGGAATATCCATTTTTGGCAGAATAGGAAGAAGCCTTGGAAATAATGAGAAAGTCACACTTTGAAAATGACGTGAGTCTTTCTTAATGAATGTGTCCATTGCCAAAATTCTTTCCAAGATAATATCTATGCCATATCACCATTTTAAATAGTCCTCAGTAAATCACTGCATATTTCTTAGCATTTCAATGATCACAATACTTTTGGTATTATCAAGATTGCAGATAGAAAAAAGACTTGGGCATTGGCTGGTGTTCAAAAGCTAAATGGAAGAAAGCAGTATCAACAAAAAGTTAAGAAATAAGTACAGTACGTGTACATATATGTGCATTCCTTTTGCTTGGAACATTTCATAGGCTGATAATATTACATGAATCTATATTTTGTTTTAACCACACCATGTTGAATAAGCTCATTTTACAATAAGCTAGAGCCAAACAAATTACCTTATTGTCTACCATAATGTATGATTCAGTCATTGCCTGTGACTGTCATTCTTTTCTGATATTTTTTTCAGTTCCTCAATGTTTAATGTTAACTTTCTTATCAATTGGCACTTAAATCAGGATTGTTATTCCTTTGTATATTACATTAATGATTTAATATTTAATGTTAGCTTACTTATCCATAGTCCAATTTATTATTAAAATAAATATTACAGAATTGAATAGATACAATGTATTGAGGATATTTAAATCTTGGTTCATTGAAGAACTATGTATATTGTATATCAATACAAAATATTCACATGAATGTATTTTCAGTTAATTCTTAATTTTAGAACATCTAAAGTTAATGTACTTTTATAATGCTTTTATTATGCATTTAATTAATGTATTATCATGCATTTATCATGCCTTTCAATAAAGCTTTTATTACATAGGCATTTAAAACTATATATTTTTAATATAAAATATGACGTTGCTAACAGTGAGCAGAATTTATGGGAAGATCTGCAGTAAAAATCCTTTAGACACAAATAGATTATTCCTACCCCGAATTATGGTTTTTCTTAAGCTCAATTTTTGATTACTTAAAGGCTATTATTATTAAAAACTCTTTGGCCAAAAAAATCTAAACCAAAACTGGATAAATAGCTAACTTTAAAAGCTACTACAAAACCCTATGCCATCAGATAAAGGCATCAATTACCACTGCAAAGAAGAGAAAAGTTGTTACACACAAAATCCACCTACGCTTTCTATAATTTTATAAACACCAAACTTAAAAGACTGGAAAAGCATCCCATCCCTAAAAGGGCCTAACTGGAAAGACTATAATGATAAAGACTTTAAGCCAACCTCTTCAACACATTCTTCAGTTCAGTCTTTGTCAATAGTAATGGCTCATGCCCACATTTATGATTTGTTCTATCTTGTTGTGAGCCGCCCCGAGTCTTCGGAGAGGGGCGGCATACAAATCTAAATAATAAATTTCCTAGTTGTACCACAACTAATTGCAACAATCTGCTACATATTGATTTTACAGACGATAACATTAAAAAGTCCTGTAATCTGAAAATCCTACACAGCAGAAACATTTGGATTACACAACTCAACCAGGGTAAAGCAATAGACACAATTTACATAGACTTCTGCAAAGCCTTTGATTCAGTGGTACACAACTAACTACTGTTAAAACTATGCTCTTACAGCATTTCTGGATCTCTGCAGAAGTGGATAGCTGTGTTCCTGTCAAACAGACAACAAGTAATGAAAATAAGCAATGCCCTATCAAACCCCAAGGCAGCATTTTAGGACCCACTGTCTTTCTAATTTACATAAGTGACCTTTGCAATCATATTATAAGCAGCTGCGTCCTCTTTGCTGATGACGTAAAACTATTTTACACCACCGATATTATTGCAGTCCTACAAATCAACCTGACTATGTGTCAGAATGGTCGAACAATTGACAACTTGAAATCTTAACCGACAAATGATGTGCCTTACACATTGGTAACAAAAATAAGAACATTAAATATTAGCTGGGTGGACATGAACTCGTGGATGACCCTCACTTTGTCAAAGACTAAGGAGTACTCATCTCAAATGATTTAAGCCTCACTGTAACAGCATTGCCAAAAAGCCATTAAGAGTTGTTAACTTAATTTTGCGAAGCTTCTTCTCAGGTAACATTGTACTACAAACTAGGGCATACAAAATCTTTGCTAGATCAATTCTCAAATATAGCTCATCTGCCTGTATATCGGACATTAATACAATTGAGTGAGTCCAGAGGTATTTCACGTGAAGAGTACTTCACTCCTCTGCTCACAATGGAATACCTTATGCTCAGTGAAGGGCTACCAAATATTTTACTACCACACTGTGGGCGTGGCTTATGCAGGATGCTCTGCATTTTCTTTCAACATCTTTTAGTGCAAATTGGGTGCTCTGGGCTCCATTTTCGGTACCACACTGCATTCCCCCCCATCCGGGCAGTAGCCCACCCCTGCTTATGCTACACAATAGAATACCTTGAAATTTTGGGCTTGGACAACCTAGAACGATGCTGCCTATGGTCTAACCTAAGCTTCAACTACAATAATACAAGGGCAAACAGTAGATACAAACTCAAGTCAAACTGCTCCAAACTCAATTGCAGAAAATACGACTTCAGCAACAAAGTGGTCAATACCTGGAGTGTACTACCTGACTGTTGTTACATCCTCAAACCCAAAAACGTTAACCTTAAACTGTCTATCCTGGACCTCATCCCATTCCTAAAATGTCTGTAAGGGGACATGGATAAGTGCACCATTGTGCCTGCCACCCCTGGGCTCCCCATTTATTTGTACCCATTTCCTGTATTCAAGTTTGTACTTATACCTGTTTTCTCATACATGTTTGACAAACCAACTAAACAAATAAATTGTCAGGAGAGCAAAAGATGGTATGAACAGTAGTGTTGGGTGAACCCAACGAAGTTCGGGTTCGGGTTCGGCGCCTGAATTTTTTAAAGGCGGAGGCGGAGCTTTGACATCACTGAGATGTCCTTCCTGGAGTCCCCGTTTCAGCCGGCCAGGAAGGACGTCTCAGTGACGTCAAAGCTCTGCCACTGGAATCTATTCGTGGGATTCCCCACCTCCCTTTTCACCTCCCGACTGGCTGACAGCTCCCCGGCTGTTCTGGGAAGCACCGCCGCCCAGCTGTCACCTTCAGAAACAGCCGGGATGCTTCTTGGTGGTCCCCCGAATGCCAAACATGGAAGTTCGGCAAAAGTTCAGGTTCGGGTTAGGGAGAGCGCTGGGAAGTGCCCCGACTGTTCCGGAAAATGACAGCTGGGCGGCGGCGCTTCCTGGTGCTCTCCCAAACCCAAACCCGAACTTTTGCCGAACTTTCACAAAAATTTGGGTTTGGGTTCAGTTTGCAGGTTCGGTTCGCCCAACACTAATGAACAGCAATTTGTATTATTTTTACTTCTTATCATCCACCCTCTCTCACACTAACCACTCTTCCAATAATCAAAGAAGTAATAATCTTTTGGCTGTGGTGTGGGGGGTGTTTGCCCAGGTTCGCCTGGTGCTCAGTTGCGGCCCTATCTAAATAGGGAGTCTCTGCTCATGGTCACTCATGCCCTTATCACCTCAAGGTTCGACTACTGCATTACTCTCTACATGGGGCTACCTTTGAAAAGTGTCCGGAAACTACAAATTGTGCAAGATGCAGTCGCGAGAGCAGTCTTAGGCTTGCCCAGACATTAACATAACTCTCCAACACTCCGTGGTCTTCATTGGTTGCCAATTGGTTTCTGGACCCAATTCAAAGTATTGGTTATGAACTATAAAGCCCTACATGGCATGGGACCAGAATACCTCCGAGACCGCCTTCTGCCGCATGAATCCCAGCAACTGGTCAGGTCCCACAGAGTCGGCCTCCTCCAGGTCCCGTCAACCAGACAATGTTGTTTGGCGGGACCCAGTGGTAGAGCCTTTTCTGTGGGGGCCCCAGCCCTCTATATTCAGCTCCCCCTGGAGATTCGTACGGCCCCCACCCTTCTTGCCTTCCGTAAGAGTCTGAAGACTCACTCATGCTGCCAGTCCTGGGGCCATTAGATTTTGCCCGCTGCCCAATGAATGTGTGAGAGAATGAACTGAATGATTGTTTTTTAATGGTTTTTTTTTGCAGGGGGGGGAATTGTTAGAATTTTAATTAGTTAATTGGATTACACTATGTATTGTATATTATCGTATGTTGTGAGCCACCCTGAGTCCTCGGAGAGGGGCGGCATAGAAATCCAATTAATAAATAAAAAATAAATAAATAAATATTATTCCATATAATCCAGTCAGCCTAACAAAGGTTCTTCCCCACAAGGGCTTCAAACAGGATTGAACCTGTTCTTTGCATGTTAATAATTTTACCCAATCTGTCCCATTAAGAGTTGTAATTTGGGAACAATCATCAAATGGACTAAGAAAATGAATCTACTAAGGTCTGAAAAAGTTTCAGGGGAGAATCTCTTCTTTAAAAGTAGCATCCATTAACTTTGCTGAGAGTAGAGTAATTCTCTCAATGAAACATTTCCAGGTAGCTAAACATTCATAAGTTGGTATGCAGTGACTCTGACTTGATACTAATCTGTATTTAATGCTGCCCTGAAATCTTTCGAAAGCACATGCCTTGTTAACTGTGCAATGCAAGCCAGTTTGAGCCAACATGGAACTAGTTTAGTTGACCTTTGTCAAGTTCTTCCTCCTGAGGAAGGAGATTTGAGTTCAGGCAAGTAGACATTTGCCTCCTGGAAGGGACTTTAAAAAAATAATGCCTTAGAAGCACACTCTGTCATTTGTATGAAGTGAGTTTGGGAATTAGTGAAATAGAAAAGAAGCAATTATACCTCCCCAATATGGGATGACGTAGTATATCCTGATACCATTTTCAGAGCTGTTCTTTTGAAAAATAAATACCAGGAATAGCAAAAATGCATTGAAAGAGAGCAACATGTTAGGTATGCCTATTCTCAGACATGGATAAACAGAATAATAAAAGAAAAGGTTAACCAAATAACCAAGGCCAACCATGCTATACTTCATAAAATAACGTTTTAAAAATTTATTTATCTTATGCTCTGGCCCAGTCTCCCAGGAAAGAATAATTTTGCAGTGCCTTGCAGAAGGCCTTGGGGAAGGAAGATTTATGTTCCCAATGTCCTGCGTCTTGCCAGGAATATTGTTTTGTAGAAAGGACTCAAGGTATGCTCTTTGTACTTGATCTGGGATGGAGATAGGCAATCCTGCAAATAACTAGTAATCAGCCATCTTGTATTTTGCTAGATAGCAATAGAGAGTCATCACAGCTTTTACAATAGTGGTACTACATAGGCATATCAGTGTGCATCTTATAAATACTCCAGCCACCATATTCTGGGCCAATTGCAACTTCTGGGTAGTTTTCAAGAGCAGACTTATATATGTAGTTTTGCAATAGAAAGTAGTAACACTGAATAGACTTTCCTGATCCAAGACAGTTGGTACCCAAGATAGATTTGTGAAAAGTTTATTTGTAATCATGATTGCAGTCTGCTTCTCATCTGAGCAGTAAGAATCCAAGGTACCTCTACATTTCATACAAGTCCTATTTGGGGGAGTGAAACCCCATTCAGAAAGAGAGTTGGGGGTATCCTGAATGGAGAAAGCTCAGAACACATGATCTCTTGGTCTTGCTTAGATTGAGCCAAAGCTGGTTCCTTCTGTTCAGATTCCATAACTTCCTGGGAAAGAACTTTGATAGTAAGATTGGCTTGGCCTAGGTAGAGATATCTGGATATCATCAATGTATTGTTTGTACCTGATCCTGTGTGAAGAATGAACTTACTAGTGTAAGTGGCTTCATGTAGACACTGAAGTAGAAATAAAGTAAATTACACCCACCAACACCAACTGGAATTAGCTCTAAAGAAAAGAGCAGCATCCCCCACAGTGACCTGGAGTTTGTTTGTTTGTTTGTTTGTTTGTTTGTTTATTTATTTATTTATTTATTTATTCATTCATATCTTCATTTCTTCATTTCTTTATCTATCTATCTATCTATCTATCTATCTATCTATCTATCTATCTATCTATCTATCTATCTATCTATCTATCTATCTATCTATCTATCTACCTACCTATTTATTGTTAGAGTTGAAAGGGACCATGAAGGCCATCAAGTTCAACCCCCTGCCCAAGCAGGAACCCTATAGTACACCAGTCAAGTGGCAGTTCAATCTTCTCTTAAAAATGTCCAGAGTGTTGGAGTTCACAACATCCGCTGGTAGGTTGTTCCATTGGTTGATCGCTCTGACCGTCAAGAAGTTCCTCCTTATCTCCATGTTGAATCTCTCCTTGGTCAGCTTCCAGCCGTTGTTTTTCATCCAGCCCTCTGGTGCCCTGAAGAATAAAGTGATCCCCTCCTCTCTGTGACATCCCCTTGTATACTTGTAGACTGCTATCATGTCCGCTCTGGCCCTCCTTTTCTCTAGGCTATCCATGCCCAGTTCCCTCAGTCTCTCTTTGTAAGTCTTGGTTTCCAATCCCTTAATCATCTTGGTTGCTCTTTTTTGCACCTTCTCCAGAGTTTCAATGTCTCTTTTGAAGTGTGGTGACCAGAACTGAATACAGTACTCCAAGTGTGGTCGGACCAGGGCGTAGTAGAGTGGTATTAAGACTTCCCTGGTCTTGGAGTGTATTCCCCTGTTGATGCAGCTTAGGGTTGTGTTGGATTTTTTAGCTGCTGCTGCACATGGTTGGCTCATGTTTAGTTGATTGTCCACCAAGACTCCGAGGTCTCTTTCGCAGTCGCTACTGCTAAGAGGTGTTTCTCCCAGGTTGTATGTGATAGGAAAAGCATGCCCAGAAAAAAAAAGCAAAAATTTTGTACCGGTACTGCATATCTGACCAGTGAGCCCATCACTGCTACATGCCCAATTGTGAAAAAAAGTATGTTGGATTTTCTGCCCATTCCAAACATGCTATTTTGACCTATATATTTCTGAAACAAAGGGCAGGGATTCCAGTAGAAATGTCACGTTTCAAGAATGCTTGAACCTCAGTCTCTCCTTTTAAAAATTAAAGATTAACCTTTGCCACTAAAGAACTTGATATTCCCTTACCGCAGGAGTGCAAGAAGTTTCTTATATAAAACTATTATACAAGAGGCTGAACACTGATGATTCAGAACTGGTTTTCTTACTCATACTCATAAATAGCACATGTACTTTGCTTGATCTTTTGTGTGTGTGTGTACACATATATGTGTAATTAATACATAAGCTCTTGAGCACATTAGCAATGCTTCACTGCAGTAACTGAACTTTGCATTTTTCAGAGTCCTTTACAAAAGACTGAAAATGCCCTTGGTTTTAACCCATAATTCCTTTGCCAACTGATATTTCTGGTGACAGTTGGGTATCCTTTGTTTGATGATCCATTTAAAGGTAATCACATGCACTGCTGCTAATTTTACCCTGAAATATATTTATCAACCAACAAATGCTCTACCCTCCACATTGGCAAAAAGAATCATAATCGCACATATGAACTGAATAAACAATATCTCACTGCTAACCCACACTCAGTAAAAGACCTTGGAATACTAATATCGAATGACCTAAGTGCTAAAGCCCACTGCAACAATATCGCCAAAAAAGCCTCTAGAGTTGTTAACCTGATCCTACGTAGCTTCTGCTCAGGCAATCTCACTCTACTCACAAGAGCCTACAAAACTTTTGCCAGACCCATCCTAGACTACTGCTCATCTGTCTGGAACCCATATCACATCTCAGACATCAACACCCTTGAAAATGTCCAAAGATATTTCACCAGAAGAGCCCTTCACTCCTCCACTCGAAACAGAATATCCTACGAAAATAGACTAACAATCCTGGGCCTTGAAAGCCTAGAACTACGGCGCCTAAAACACGATTTGAGTATTACCCACAAGATCATATGCTGCAACGTCCTACCAGTCAACGACTATTTCAGCTTCAACTGCAATAACACAAGAACACGCAACAGATTCAAACTTAACACGAACCGCACCAAACTTGACTGTAAAAAATATGATTTCAACAATCGAGTTATCAAAGCGTGGAACTCATTACCGGACTCAATTGTGTCAACCCCTAACCCCCAACACTTCTCCCTTAGACTTTCCACGATTGACCTCTCCAGGTTCCTAGGAGGCCAGTAAGGGGCGTAAATAAGTGCACTGGTGTGCCTTTCATCCCCAGTCCAATTATCTTTCCTTTCTTTTACCTATCTTATATATTCTCTTCCTTCCATATATCCTCTCCTCTAAGTTCACTTTCACCCTCTTTTATATTATCACATGTCTATTTTTCTTCCTATGTATTTGTGTATTGGACAAATGAATAAATAAATTAAATAAATAAAATAAAATTGATAAAGCTAAGCAGCTGACCTAGCTGAAAAGAAAGATCTCTGAGTATCTATTCATATCATGGGGAACACAAAGGGCTCTAAAAAGTCAGAACTCTTCAGCATTATAGATGTAACATCCTTCTATTTTCTGCAGTTCAGAAGCACAGAGAATCACATTTGACAAGCCGGCAATATATTTTGAAAGATGATCACGGATGCTTCAATTAATGTGGAAGCAAAGTAATTGCTATGACCACCAGAGGGCACATAGTCACTTCCTTAGAAATGACAAGAGGCGTCTCTAGATGTGCTCAGAACACATTAAAAGTGCATTGCTATGTATATATGTTCTCAAATTCCTTCAAATAAAGCGGGTTTGTTTCGTGCACTAAAGTAAATAAAACGGAGTGTCCTTGCTTCATTGTAAAAATAATGAACGTGATTATGAAAACCCAGCCTGCCTGAATCCACCTTGATTTGAAATGAATATCTGAGATTCAAAGAGGGCTGAAGAAGCAGGATGGCTAGTGTGTACTGTGCCATAGAGATAAATGAGTTACAAAGAAAGACTGTTAGTGTGGTCTTACTATGCTACCCTTGTGTTTAAAGCAATAAAAGTCTGTAGTAGATATTGTAGTTTAACATATATTCTGTCATTATTAAGAGAAATAAACATGGCTTCCTCTGGAGGCCAGAAATGGGCCCATTTTCAGACACTGTGTGTTGTGGTTAGTTCTGGCCCAGCTCCTGCCTCAAGGACTGTGGATGTGGGGGAGACATCCACATGCCGCAGGCCTGTTTTGCACTCGGTGGAATCTGCTGATGAAGGCTCCTCTGACCAAGAAGACATGAGTGACAGGGAGGAGGAGAGTGTGGCAGACAGCTCAGAAGGAGATCAATTATCTAGCTCCTCCTTGGATTCGGAACAAGAGTTAATGATACAGCCACGCATGCGGAGAGCGATGCATAGGCAACAACAACTGAGAGATTATTATCAAAGAAAATGAGGCCACCTGTGGTTGGGTGGGGCTATGGTAATTAGTGAGGCTGCTATAAAGAGCAGCGTGTGGGTTTGGCCATTGTGGAGGATTATCTGATCGTTGTGTTTCGTGCCTGCCTTGCTGACTTCGACCTTGGTGTGTTGCTTTTTCCCCGCTTTGAAACTAAAGCAGAGCAAAGGGTGTTTCACTTTGTGAAAGAAGAAGGACTGTGAATTGCCTCACTGCTGCAAGCTAAGTATCTCAGAACTGATAAGGGACTTGTACAAATTACCAGTTTGTTTGGAGACGAATGCTCTTTGCTATACAAAAAGAGGGCTTAGTTTAAGTGAATTTTCATTATAAAGAACATTATTTTGAATTTTCAAACGTGTGTGTGTCTGAAATTTGTACCTGTGAATTTTCGGGAGGATTCTAACAGAGAGCCCGACAGAACACTAGGTAGGCCCATTTTTCACTCTCTCCAGGCTTCAGGGTTTTCTTGAGCCCCGGGGAGGGTGAAAACAGCATCCTCGGGCTCCGAAGGTCCTTCAGAGGCTGGAAACAGGCCCATTTCTGGACTTTCGGTACTTCCAGTTGGCCCATTTTTCGCCCTCCCAGAGCCTCTTTGTGAGCCCTACATTTATCTGACATCCAAAATGGGCCACATGGAGACTCCTAGGAGGGGTGAGGTGGGCAGGGTGGGATAGGTGGCTGAATTCCACCCCTGGTTTTGATCCAGGTTTCTAGCCTGTCAAAATAATTTTGCATCTCAGACTTTTACTATGTTAGGTATCTGTTCAGTACTGATAATAATCCTCATTTTCATGAATGAAAATAGGGAACAATCCATGGCTTAAAAAAGAACTTTCGGTGGTATTCTATTTGGGAGCTATCTAGATCAGTGGTTCTCAACCTTTCTAAAGCCGCAACCCCTTAATGCAGTTCCTCATGTTGTAGTGACCCCCAACCATAAGTCTAGCACCAATTCTCCCAACAGAACTTTAAGCTGATTGGCAGGAAGGTCAGAGGGACACCCCACTGTAAACACCTGATTGGTCGGATTGTAAAAATGTGTCCCAAGGTGCCAGATTAGAAGCTTTAGTTCCTAACACCATGAGAAATTTGTCTTTTCCATTGGTCTTAGGTGACCCCTGTGAAACGATCGTTCGACCCCCCCCAAAGGGGTCCCGACCCCCAGGTTAAGAACCACTGATCTAGATCAAAGTATCTCAACCATGGCAACTTCAAGATCTGTGGACTTCAACTCCCCAAATTCCCCAGTCGATATTCCTGAGAGTTGAAATCTACACATTTTAAAGTTTCCAAAATTGAGAAACTCTGATCTAGAGTTTAGCAAAAAAAATTGTTGGACACCATTGTTCAAGCATTGGTTGCCGATCAATTTCCGGTCACAATTCAAAGTGTTGGTTATGACCTATAAAGCCCTTCATGGCATCGGACCAGAATATCTCCGAGACCGCCTTCTGCCGCATGAATCCCAGAGACCGATTAGGTCCCACAGAGTGGGCCTTCTCCGGGTCCCGTCAACTAAACAATGTCGGTTGGTGGGACCCAGGGGAAGAGCCTTCTCTGTGGTGGCCCCAACTCTCTGGAACCAGTCCCCCCCAGAGATTAGAACTGCCCCTACCCTCCTTGCTTTTCGTAAACTCCTCAAAACCCACCTTTGTCGTCAGGCATGGGGGAACTGAGATATACAATTTATGTATGGTATGTTTGTATGTATGTATGCTTAATAATGTTTTTTTTAAAATATTTTAAATTGTAAATTATTAGATTTGTCATGAACTGTTTTTATTTTGTTGTGAGCTGCCAAGAGTCTACGGAGAGGGGTGGCATACAAATTTAATAAATAATAATAATAATAATAATAATAATAATAATAATAAGAATAGTAATAATATGTATCCCAAAATAATGTAATTGTTGAGCCATTCACTGACTATCTTTATCAAGCCAATGAACTGGAATCCTCACAATTTGATGTCTGCTTCCACAGCATGACTAATATACGGTAATTTCCATGATTTCAGCAACTGAAAAAACATAATTGTTCATTGGTTCATACAGGCGGTTCTTCTGTATGTGCACTGTGTGAACTAACTGACCTAATGACAGTGTGACATATTCCTGAGGCCATTGAGTAACATCTCTCAGCTAGTGTAAATCAGTACAGAGATAATTGTCAGTTCACATGCAAAGAGTAAAATATATGAAGGGAAACTGACTGGTTCTTGTTCCCTGTGTTTCTTTTTAAGTCTAGACACATGTATGTAGACAAGACATTTGTAGACATGCTTTTTACAAATCTTATAAAACCTGTTTTCTATAAACCGACTAATTCTCAGTCACTGTAATATGCAATTTAAATTCCACTGATTGCTTTCTGAATCAATCTATTGAATAGACTTACACTAGACAGTTGTTGTTGTTGCTCTAAATTCGGATCGGCATCTCTAGGGTGAGGTCCCTACTGTTAATTTGTTCCTATGGTCAATAACAGTACAATGCTTTCATCCGCTGTATGGCACTTTACATTATCTCCCCTGCTGATGTAGCAGAGCTAAATATAACATCTGCAGAAGAGTTCCTTTCTATATTTAGAACTCCAAAAGTCTACATTCAGCACAAAACTCGGTTAAACTCTGCTTCAGGGGTCAGATCTCAACGTACTATTAGGAAGGTACCCTTATGCCAGAAACCAATGCAAGCATGTATGATAATTAGAGGTTGTGCCGGGTCTAAATGTTATTGTTTCCCCTGATGGGCTAGCAGAATTCAATCAAAATTCTTCCTGAGATGGAGGAGATTCCCAGCTTCACAGGGTATATGACAGGTTGTCAGGATGCCAGAGGTTCAGCACGTTACTCTCTGAACACAATGAAGTATGCCTGGGAAGATTGGACTTCATGTCCCTTGAACACCATGCTGTTCTTCTTATTGCATGAACAACTTCATCCTCTTTTCTCTACTTCTAGCCTCTGTTTTATCATTATCTATTATGCAAAAGTCAAGTTGCTGATTACTATTGCGGCATGGCTCAACTTCTTACTAATGTTTAACAAGGCATCACAGTTTTTTGCTCTTGACATTCTTACATAGAATTATTTGAATAACTGGAATGCATGTATGCTTCTTAAAAGTGGGTGTTTCAGACATTTGAACAAGCAGCCTCAAGATAGAAGTATAGAAGTGGAAGGGCTCTTAGGGGGGGGGCTTCAATTCCAACACAATGCCCAATGCAGGGATTCTTGAGCCATTCTGGACAAATGGCTGCCTAAATGATGTCTTTTCCTGAAAATCTCCAGTGATGCACCCACAACTACAGGAGGCAAGCTGCTACTTAATAGTCTCCTGGTCATGAAATTCCTCTTTAGTTCAAATTTGGATCTCTTGCTGTAAATCTTCTACCCATTGGTTTTTATCTTATCCTGTAGGTAAAAATAATCGAGAATGGATACATTTATTCCCTCTTTCTTGTGACATCTCTTTATTTATTTATTTATTTATTTATTTATTTATTTATTTATTCATTCATTCATTCATTCATTTATTGGATTTGTATGCCGCCCCTCTCTGCAGACTCGGGGCGGCTAACAACAGTAATAAAAAACAGCATGTAACAATCCAATACTAAACAACTAAGAAACCCCTTATTATAAAACCAAACATACATACAACCATACCATGCATAAATTGTAAGGCCTAGGAGGAAAGAGTATCTCAGTTCCCCCATGCCTGACTGCAGAGGTGGATTTTAAGAAGCTTACGAAAGGCAAGGAGGGTAGGGGCAATTGTAATCTCTGGGGGGAGTTGGTTCCAAAGGGCCGGTGCCGCCACAGAGAAGGCTCTTCTCCTGGGTCCGGCCAAACAACATTGTTTAGTTGACGGGACCCGGAGAAGGCCCACTCTGTGGGACCTAACTAGTCGCTGGGATTCGTGCAGCAGAAGGCGGTCCCTGAGATAATCTGGTCCGGTGCCATGAAGGGCTTTATAGGTCATAACCAACACTTTGAATTGTGACTGGAAACTGATCGGCAACCAATGCAGACTCCAGAGTGTTGGTGTAACATGGGCATATTTGGGAAAGCCCATGACTGCTCTTACAGCTGCATTCTGCACGATCTGAAGTTTCCGAACACTTTTCAAAGGTAGCCCCATGTAGAGAGCATTACAGTAGTCAAACCTTGAGGTGATGAGGGCATGAGTGGCGATTCATGTATTGGAAGATTGCTATAATGTCCTTTCTTTAAGTTAAACTTACCAGATTCCATAAATTGCTCTTCATAGGATGTAACCTCCAAACCCCTTATTATGCCCTGCTTCTCTTTCTACATTCTTCCTAGTTGTTCAGCATCTTTTTTATACTGTGGCAACTAGAACTGGACACTGTATTCCAGGTGTGGTCCAGTGGCTGCCAGTTCCGACCGGTTCTCACATACAATATCACAACATACAGTTGTACATTTCCATAATCCATACTTATTATGGATTGTGCTTGAAAGAATACAATCCCAATGATTGGACTACAGACATTTGGGTGAGATGGAACAAATGCAACTGGTGGATTGGATTGCCTACTTGCCCCAGTGAAAAGCCCTATCTTGGATGAGGTACAAGAAAACTCAGTTGGAGGTTGCCAACTGATGAGGAAGAAATTATCCCTAGCCTTTCTTACTGTTAGACAAGAAGGAAATAAGGGTCAACTCTGAACAAGGACCTCCAAAAGTGAGTGATGTGTCTGGGTAGAAAGTGTGCCCAAATAATAAATCATAACTTCCCACCCACCATAGAGTAAAACATCTCCCTTCCAAATACAAAAGAAGTAGAAGGTTAGTCACACATCTATGGGCAAAGATATTACTTGACAATTCTTGGTCATAATATGCTATTATTATATTTTAGTAGTCTCAATGATATAAGAGGTTACATTTATAAGGAACCCAACTAATCCCTAACATTTCTGCACATTTGACAGCTCTTAACGCGTTTCCTTATTGTATTCTTTCTGAGGTAGTAATACATCCCTGGGCATAAACTAAAATATTTGGGTGGTTGCTCAGATGGCTATATGCAACAGCAATCTCTGGACAAAACCAAGTGTTTGCTATTGTGAGTCAACTCATCAAGTTTTCTAAAGAATTTGCTGTTACTCAAATGAGTTCTAAAGTATAATCTATTACTGCCAACAGTTACTCAAGTGAGGGGTGGGGTAATAAATGTTCTTATCTTATCTATCTCGCTCCTGTCCACTGGGGCATTTCTACTTTAGAATGATCAGAAAGCAAGTAAGAAAAATTATTTGTAATTCTTCTTCTTCTTCTTCTTCTTCTTCTTCTTCTTCTTCTTCTTCTTCTTCTTCTTCCTCCTCCTCCTCTTCCTCCTCTTCCTCTTCCTCTTCTTCTTCTTCTTCTTCTTCTTCTTCTTCTTCTTCTACTACTACTACTACTACTACTACTACTAATAGCAATAGTACTTGACGTAATAACACAATAACTACTACTACAACAACAACAACTACTACTACTACTACTAGGATACCTTTTTTCTGGGCTGACTTTTTATATATGCATGGAAAATCCTAAAACCAGCATTCATGTGTACCTTATTATGGTTGCAAGCTTGCATAGACAAGACTTGTCTATTATAATTTCCATGCAACGATAACTATCATTGGGCAAATGGTCTTTGAAATGAGAGGCAGATACCGAGGAAGCTGTTGCAGATATGAGTTGTAACTCCTACTCTCCCTCCTAACCACTTGATTGGACTTTCTACCCCAGAACTTCCAGTCCTTGCCTCAGATTTTCCACTCATTCATCTGCCTTCCGCCAGACTTTTTGTTTCTTTATGAAGTGAGTTATAAATATTACTCTCAATCAGAAACACTTCACTGGTACTATGGGCACTGTTTTTAGTCACTCACTTTGCATAAGTAGGTGACTGCATTGTGTAGAAGGCACCGCCAAGACTCTGGGAACACAGCAAAGGATTCTGCTTGCTGCCTCTTGCTTTCTTTTGAGAGAGACATATAAGCTGCTATATCGGGAGTGAAACAACTGAAAAGATAAGGGTATCATGTACTTTCCATGGATATTACATCAAAATAATAACAAAGGATAGTAGCTATGAAGCTAACCACTCTGATCACAATATACGAAAACATTTTTATTACATTCTTTGTTAGGAGGGGATATTGAAACATTTCTTTTTAAAAGATCAAGAAGACAAGAAGAAAAAAGCGAATATAATTGGATGGGTGTGTGTGTTTAGGATATCATTTTGGAGGATATCAAATGATATGTCAGCCCACAGAATGAATGTGTGAATGGTTTTCAGATCAATAAATCACAGCAAAAATCTCAACTGGATCTTAAGGGGAAGGTAAAGTATGGATTTTTGACAAGGATGCAACGTTTTGTCTACATTTTGGTAACTGTTCTAGGCCCTACACCTATTGGTTGCCCTGACTGGATAGATCCCATTTACCTTGGAGGTAAAGTTCTCATTCCTAATGCCCACAGCTAACCTCCTTCCAATGATAGGCCATCAAAATTTTTACTACCACACTGTGGCCGTGGCTTATGCATTTTGTTTCAACATCTTTCAGTGCAAATTGGGTACTCTGGGGTGGAGCTCCAAATTTTATTTATTTATTTATTTATTTGTTTGTTTGTTTGTTTGTTTTGTCCAATACACAATAATACACAATGAGGTTTATAGAGGATATAATCAGGTAGAATGTATTAAAGGGGGAATAAAGGAGAAAATAAAGGAGTGAAATATAACTATGAGAGAATAGCAGAAAAAGATATAGGTATAGAAGAGGAGATATAGGAGAGACAATAGGACAGGGGACGGTAGGCACTCTGGTGCACTTATGTACGCCCCTTACTGACCTCTTAGGAACTTGGAGAGGTCAACCGTGGATAGTCTAAGGGTAAAGTGTTGGGGGTTAGGGGATGAATTCCACGCTTCGACAACTTGATTACTAAAGTCGTATTTTTTACAGTCAACTTTGGAGCGGTTAATATTAAGCTTGTATCTGTTGTGGGCTCTTGTGTTGTTGTGGTTGAAGCTGAAGTAGTCTTTGACAGGCAGGACATTGCAGGATATGATCTTGTGGGCAATACTTAGATCATGTTTGAGGCATCTTAGTTCTAAGCTTTCTAGACCCAGGATTGTAAGTCTAGTTTTGTAGGGTGTTCTGTTACGGGTAGAGGAGTGAAGAGCTCTTCTGGTGAAGTATTTCTGGACATTTTTGAGTGTATTAATGTTAGAAATGCAGTATGGGTTCCAAACAGATGAGCTATATTCTAGGATGGGTCTGGCGAAAGTTTTATAAGCTCTGGTAAGTAGTGTGAGATTGCCAGAGCGGAAGCTACGTAGGATTTTGCTACACAGGATTTAGCTACCGGAACTGCGTTCTTGACCGTTCCCTAGGAGCACATCACTCCCTCCTTCCAATGTGCTCTGTTTTCTCTATATCTCCTCTGGCTAATCACTTTGACAGGCCATTTGGAGCATCGCCTGTGTGATAGTTATGGTTTTCAAGTTGCTTCACACACAGATTTAAGGCAGGGACCCAGAGATCAAGAAAAGACAAATTGCCCCGGGCCGAAATATCAACCAATTTGTGATGAAACCAGCTATTCTTGTCCTAGCAGAGTTTCTACCCTGGGCCACCAATAGAATACTATCTGACGTCTATTACATTTCTTTATTTGCACAGAACAGTTTGACTGCAGCAATTATTAGTAGCTGCTGTGGCAGGAAGAAGTGGGTGGGGGGAAAGAAGTCTCAGTTACCTCCCTCCTGTGGTTATTACACAAACTGCTTTCATCTGAACAGTTCACGATCTGAGTGTTGACACAGTGAGAAGCTGAGAAGCAGAGAAATTCCTCCGCACAGCACTGAACAGCTTGCCTTTGAGGACTGGTCCTCCGACTGACCTTCCTCTACGCCCATCGTTTACCAGGAAGAGGAAAGAACAAGCCATGAGTCATCGCCAGGGTGCTGGTGCTGACTTATATTTTCACTTAAGTGAAAGACTGCAGAGATGAAAGTGATTTCTTTTTCTACTATTTTCCTCCTGGTATAAACACCCTTTCTCTTTCTCGTCTTACTTTTCTCTCGCCCTGTCCCTTCGCCTGTGAAGGGCTACCAAAATTTTTACTACCACACTGTGAGTGTGGCTTATGCTTTGGACATAACAGTGTCTGTTAAAAACTAATATGCATTACTTGATTTATTTTGAAGCCCGCTTCCTTTGAGCACCCTTCTGTTTGTTTTGCTGAAACGAGACTCTGAACCTGTTTTCAGGTGTTTATTTATTTATTTATTATTTATTAATCATGTAAAATATAACTTTTTTTAATTGATTTTTTTAGAATTTTACAAAAAACAAAACAGAAAGCATAAAGTGTACCATCACCATACAGAAAAAAAAAATCCCTTCACCAGGGAAGAATCCATTTTGTATCCTTCATTTGCTTTGTCTCTGGGTTACATTGTTCATTCTTTATAGAGTGATTGAATTTTATTTCTTACATTTGCATCGCTTACTGATGTTGTCAATATATAATTTTTAACCTTCTCCCACCGCCTCATTGTTGCTGCTAATTTTCCTTCATTATAATTATGTAGTCTAATTTCCATAATTTCATAGTGAATGTGATCCGCCATGTATTTGCACCAATTTTTTATCGTCCATTTATTGTCATCTTTCCACCCAAGCACTATAGTTGCCTGGGCACTTTCTATCGCTGCAATTTTGATTTCTTCGTATTCTTTTACCTCACTATTTTTTATCAATAATGCTGCCTCCTTAGTTATTTTCCAATTACCATTCGTAATTTTATTCACTTCCATTTGTATTTGTTTCCAGAATTTTTGAACTTTATTACATTCCCAAAACATATGCATAAATACTCCTTTTTCCTTGCACCCATACCAACAATTTCCTTTCTTCGTTGTTTGAAAACGTGCTAATTGTACTGGTGTATAATACCATTTATGTAGTATTTTTCTTCTCATCTCTCTTATTCTTGTGTTTTTAATTTTTTAAATATTTTCAATTATACCTTCCATATCCCATTCATCAATTTCTAATTCGTCCTGCCAATATCTCGTCAGTCCTTTTACTACTTGTTCTTCCGCTTGTAATAATTCTCTATGTATGTTACCTGTTTGTGCTTTTATATTCTTACACTTATCCCTTAGTATCTTTTCTAAATTTATTTCTTGTCTCATAAATATTTCTTTATTTTCCCTTTTACATTAATTAATTAATTAATTATTAATCAGATTTGTATGCCGCCCCTCTCCGCAGACTCGGGGCGGCTCACAGCAATAATAATACAATGTAAACAAATCTAATATTTAAGTTAATTTTAAAAAAACCCAATTTAGAAACCAATCATACATACGAGCATACCATGCATAAATTTTATAAGCCTAGGGGGAGGGAAAGTGTCAATTCCCCCATGCCTGACGACAGAGGTGGGTTTTAAGTAGCTTATGAAAGGCTAGGAGGGTGGGGGCAACTCTGATATCTGGGGGGAGTTGGTTCCAAAGGGTTGGGGCCGCCACAGAGAAGGCTCTTCCCCCGGGCCCCGCCAAACGACGTTGTTTAGTTGACGGGACCCGGAGAAGGCCAACTCTGTGGGACCTAACTGGTCGCTGGGATTCGTGCAGCAGAAGGCGGTCCCGGAGATATTCTGGTCCGGTGCCATGAAGGGCTTTATAGGTCATAACCAACACTTTGAATTGTGACCGGAAACTGATCGGCAACCAATGCAAACTGCGGAGTGTTGGTGTGACATGGGCATATTTAGGTGTTGTAGGGATGGACTTCAAAAATGTTAGCAAGAGGTTCTCTACCTAGTTGCTGGGTGGGCGTGACCTAGTTGGCTTCCTGCACCATAGCAGGAGTTAGTGTTTTTGCACTCTCGGGGCTCTGGAGGATTTCCTTGAGCCTCCGGGAGTGCGAAAACAACCTCCCCAGTCTCCAGAATCCCGAACTTCTGGTAGGTCTGTTTTTCATCCTCCCTGAGCCTCTGCATGCACTTATCTGCATCCAAAATGGGCTTTGTGGGAATTCCTGGGAGGGGCAGGGTGGGGTGGGTGGAGGCAGCCAAGCAGTGGGGTTTGGGTTTTTCTCCAAACTGCACAGAATTTTAGCTAGAGGTTCTCCTGAATCCCTGCAAACCTCCAGCAGCCCACCCCTGGTGTTGTCCTGGAGATGCCATTGACAATATGTTACTGGCTATATGTTACTGACAATGAGGAGCTACCATAAATTTTACTACCACACTGTGAGTTGAGTGTGGCTTATGAAGGATGCCCTGCATTTTCTTTCAATATCTTTCAGCGCAAATTGGGTGCTCTGGGGTGGAGCTCCATTTTTGCTACCCCACTGCGTTCCCCCCCCCTCATCCGGGCAGTAGCCCATCCCTGCCCTCCACACCCTTTGAATTGGTCTTTTATTGATACTGTTCACTATACCACCAGTAATCCAGTCCTTCCTCCTTCAGACACCATAATCCCAGCAGAGTTTATTGATTTTGTCCAATACACAATGAAGGTTTTAGTGGGTATACACATAGTAAAATACATGATGAAGGTTATAGAGGATATACTCATAGTAAAATATATCTAAGAAAGAATAGAAGAGAAGATATAGGAACATATCAATGAACATATTTATTTATTTATTTTATTTTATTTATTGATTTTGTCCAATACACAATGAGGGTTTTAGTGGGTATACACATAGTAAAATACATGATGAAGGTTATAGAGGATATACTCATAGTAAAATATATCTAAGAAAGAATAGAAGAGAAGATATAGGAACATATCAATGAACATATTTATTTATTTATTTTATTTTATTTATTGATTTTGTCCAATACACAATGAGGGTTTTAGTGGGTATATACATAGTAAAATACATAATGAAGGTTATACAGGAGATACTCATAGTAAAATATATCTAAGAAAGAATAGAAGAGAAGATATAGGAATAGAACATATCAATGAAAGAATAGAAGAGATATCGGAATAGAAGAAAGGTGTAGGAGATATAGGAGAGCAATAGGACAGGGGACGGAAGGGACTCTAGTGCACTTGTACTCGCCCCTTACTGACCTCTTAGGAATCTGGATAGGTCAACCATAGATAATCTAAGGGTAAAGTGTTGGGGGTTTGGGGATGACACTATGGAGTCTGGTAATGCGTTCCACGCTTCGACAACTCGGTTACTGAAGTCATATTTTTTACAGTCAGGTTTGGATCAGTTAATATTAAGTTTAAATCTGTTGTGTGCTCTTGTGTTGTTGTGGTTGAAGCTGAACTAGTCGCCGACAGGCAGGACATTGCAGCATATGATCTTGTGGGCAATACTTAGATCATGTTTAAGGCGTCTTAGTTCTAAGCTTTCTAGGTCCAGTTATATGATGTATAGATTTTGCAAAAATTTCTTTCCCTTTCAGGGAGTAGTGATGTGATCTTCACAGCCTTGGTTGTTGGTTGGTAAATATTTTCATCTAGGTAACACAGACACCTTAGTTTAGGAAAGAGGACAAAATAGGCAGGTTGCCAGCTTTTTATCCACCACACCATGCTCTCAAAGTAGTCATCGGATCACCAGGCAGACAAGACCATTTGTTAGTCATAAAACTCCTTGCACTGAGACAAAAAAGGATTAGGACAATACAGTGTTATGCCATCAGAACATTATGTCATCCTAGCAAAGACTGGTTTCTGCTAATATTCGTCATGACAGACAGAAACAGCTGCTATTCAAGATAAAAGCAAATGTATTTTGCATTTCTATTCTCTAAATACAGGGTCTTGCTGCTTAGGGCAAATTAATGTTTCAAATGAATGGGTTTTCAGGGCTAGTTTGAAACAATTGCCTTTCAGACAACTAAGAAAAAAAATTTCTCCAGTTTTATTCCACATATAGAAGACAACCTGCTTGGCTGCTAACTTAAATGGGCCGAGTCTTTGGAGAGGGGCGGCATAAAAATCTAATAAATAATAATAATAATAATAATAATAATAATAATAATAATAATAATAATAATAATGCTGATAATGATGCTGATAATGATGCTGATAATGATGATGTTGATGTTGTTGATGATGATAATAATGATGATGATGATGATGATGATGATGATGATGGTATGCTTGTATGTATGAGTGGTTCTTTAAATTGGGGTTTTTTAGATTATTTTTAACATTAGATTTGTTTACATTGTCTTTTTATATTGTTGTTAGCCGCCCCGAGTCAACACTCAAGGCACCTTCTTTCACCTATGGTGGTTATGTCCAGAGACAAGAAAATACTGGGAAAAAAATAAATAATTGGTTGTGTCAAATAACAAATACAGAAATAGAATATATGCCAGAATTTTTTCTATTGGGTATTATGAGAGGTAACTATTCTAAAAATGTAAAATATTTAAGCTCGCATATTACAACAGCTGCAAGGATTGTATTTGCACAGAACTGGAAAAATCCGCAAATACCTGAAGACAATGAGATCATCAAGAAAATATACGACTGTGCAGAGATGGACAGATTGACAACTTAATAATCGAAAAGAATCGGACTATTATGAAACCTGGACAAAATGGTACCAATGGACAAAAAAAAAGAAACTTAAAAGAAGCATTGAAATAAAACATCAAGAAATCTAAAAGTAATTAGAAGACAATGTCGATAGGAATGTATATACGATGTAGATTCATCTGTGAATATGACTATGTACTTTTAAAAAAAGGAAAAAATTAATAAATACATATAAAAAAAATCTAATAAATAATAATAATAATGATGCTGATAATGATGATGTTGATGTTGTTGTTGATGATGATAATGATAATAATAATGATGATGATGATGATGATGATGGTATGCTTGTATGTATGAGTGGTTCTTTAAATTGGTTTTTTTTAAGGTTATTTTTAATATTAGATTTGTTTACATTGTCTTTTTATATTGTTGTTAGCCGCCCCGAGTCTTTGGAGAGGGGCGGCATACAAATCTAATAAATAAATTAAAAAATAAATAAATGATGATGTAACCAGGATTGAACATCAAGCTGCAAAGAGACTACTTCCTGGTTAGGAGTGCAGAGGCAAAGAATCAGGAAATAGCAAATAATGAGTGGATTAGAAACATGCTCTATGTTCAACCAGCACCTGGAAAATGAAACATGTGTCCAGTTTCATGCTTGAAAAGCATGGACAGGCCAAGGCAATACTGGTCAGAGCAGTCTTTCTTTGTATGTTTGAACACATCTTGTAGTAGGGAGTTGGCTTACTAGACTTTCCTGTGGTGGGGGACTGTTTCTGGGCCATAAACTTCTTTTCACTGAAAGAATGATGAAAAAAGAGAATTGTGGTAGATGCATCTGGATCTACCTGCATACAGACCCCAAAATATAGAGTAAAGCAAAACTGGGGAATCTTTGACCCTCGTAGTCAAAGGTATAAGCAGAATTGTGCCATCCCAAAATTAAAATCTCTTGAATGAAAGGTGGTAGAAATGGAAGCTGTGAAGGATTTTTCTACCTCCAGGCCAAATAAAATTCTTAAGAAAACCAAAGTGCAAGGGACTAACTCCAAGCAAAACAAGAAGTGCAATTACCGTGACCTTGATGAACTAGAAGTGGAAAATTGTGCAAAGTAGGAATGAGTGATCCTATCATCTTTGTTTTTTCCTCAGGTCTCTGCCTTACAACACTTTCTGTAGTTTCTTGAGATGTCAAGAAAGCAATTTATTTATTGTTAGAGTTGAAAGGGACCATGAAGGCCATCGAGTTCAACCCCCTGCCCAAGCAAGAACCCTATAGTACACCAGTCAAGTGGCAGTTCAATCTTCTCTTAAAAATGTCCAGAGTGTTGGAGTTCACAACGTCCGCTGGTAGGTTGTTCCATTGGTTGATCGCTCTGACCGTCAGGAAGTTCCTCCTTATCTCCATGTTGAATCTCTCCTTGGTCAGCTTCCAGCCATTGTTCCTCATCCAGGTTGTATGGGTATCCACGTTTTTTTCTGCCTAGGTGAAGGACTTTGCTCTTGTCGATGTTAAACATCATTTTGTTGGTGTGGGCCCACTGTGTTAGTCTGTCTAGGTGTTTCTGTAATTTGAGCCTGTCTTCTAGGGTATTGGCTACCCTCGTTAGCTTGGTGTCGTCTGCAAATTTGATCAGTTGCCCTTCTATTCCCTCGTCCAAGTCGTTGATGAAAATGTTGAAGAGCATGATTCCTATCCTGCCAAAGGCACAATGCTGGCAAATGGCGGTGTTCCTTTATGGTGTACAATGTTACATTGAGACCTGAGATTGTTGTATTTCTCTAGTTTTGCTTTCCTTTTCTTCTACTAAATAGGGTGCTTTCAGTCAATGGGAGAACATTTCCCAATCAGTCTTTATAAAATGCGATGGGGATTGAGAAATGCTCTGGTTTTGCACCAGTGTGTTCAAAGGACTTATTGCCTGATAGGGACAATAAACCTATTTTCAAAAATAGCCTGTACATCAAACAATAAGTGCTTGAAGCAAACGAAAAGTAGATGACTCTTCTTTTCTGCTCTGGTATGCTCTTCCTACTGCCACCACTGATGTTCAGCTGTGATTAGATCAGATTGATCTGGCCTTTGAACTGATAATTGGCTTGGAAATCTGGATACTACTGGGGAAGAGCCCAGCTGGAACAAATTTAATTATCCCATTGGCCAAAGCAGGATGGCCTGGAGAACAGTGCCCAGAGGTCCTTACCAGCCTGAAGGGTCCAATAAATATTCCCCATTCTTAGAATCTTCTGACTGCAACATCAATAGAGTTATAGAAATACTTAAGGAAAAGAGTTGACTTTTGGACATGTTTGTGCATGGAATCCTAAGCAGTTGATAAGAAACTGATATTGGCAATCTATCTGATGCCCAAGAATTATAGAAAGATTGGAACTTTCACTTGCAGCCTACCCCAAATTTATAAATAGAACTTAAGAACATCATGTTTGATTTAGGTATTTATTCGCAGCATTTTTAATTCTGCCTAATCTAGTGACTGAACATAGAAATTCTTTACTTGACAGCAGGGGTCCCCAAATTTGGCCACTTTAAGACTTCATCTCCCAGAATTATCCAGCCAGCTGACTGGAGAATCCTGGGAGTTGAAATCCACAAGTTTAAGGTTGCCAATAGTGTTGGGTGAACCGAACCTGCAAAGTTTGGGTTCGTGCCGAACTTTGCAGTGTTCGGAATGCCGAACCCGAACCTGAACTTTTTAAAACGTTCGGGTAAAGTTTGGGTTTGGGTTGTTCGACCGAACACGGCAAAACGCCACCGCCCAGGAGGAGAATGGGGAATCCCATTGTGGGATTTCCCACCTCCTTTTGCTTGCAGCGCTGCAAGCAAAAGGAGGTGGGAAATCCCATGAAGGGATTCCCGGGGCGGGGCTTTGATGTCACGGAGACTACTTCCTGGCCGGCCGAAACAGGGAGGAAGGAGTCTCTGTGACGTCAAAGTCCCGCCCCTGGAATCCCTTCGTGGGATTTCCCACCTCCTTTTGCTTGCAGCACCGCTGTGTCATCCTTTTCTGTAAAAATAAAAGGAAGCAAAAGGAGGTGGGGAATTCCCCACCTCCTTGTTTACTTTTACAGAAAAGGATGCCGCAGTGGCTTGCTGCAAGCAAAAGTTCAGGTTCGGGTTCAGGTTCGGCAAACTCACCCGAACTTCACGGCAAAGTTTGGGTGAGTTTCGCCAAACCCGAACTTCGTTGGGTTCGCCCAACACTAGTTGCCAAGTTTGAAGACCTCTGCTTAACAGCTTTAATTGTTGTAAGCTGCTCTTGAGTGTTGGATCTAAACATTTTATGTTATATTAGAATATTTTACATTAATCGTTTACATTATCTAACAGATGATCCGCCACGTTTTCGGTGAAGAAATAAAAAAATATAGGGAAGGAATAATAACAGTGAGGTTAAGCAAGTTTACATCAGTATTATTTTCCTCCTTCAGCTGTACATTTTAAATTTTTGTAATATGAGTGCAGCACATGGTGACTAGTTCGAGCAGCTGTCATGCCAAGGAATAACTGTTCCCCAACAAGTATTTTTAAAGTTGAAGGATCAGAAAGACCAGGTGGAAAAGGATCCAAACAACCAATGCTGTAATGTAAGGCCAGTTACTATTTCAGGAAAGAAATACATGTTTTGCTTCGGGGAAGACTGGATGTGATCCTTTTGTAATGCAATATGGCAATAATATTGATGCAGCGCTAAGTAAAAAGCATATTTTGAAGTCTGCAGTAAGGAACTGGCAAAGGGGTACAAATGGAAGCTAAAATGGCTAGGTAAGTGCACAAAAGTAGGAAGTCCTAAATTCAAATAGATTTGTGTTTCTCAGCAGCTTTAAGAGGCTGCCTTCTAGGAGCTGTACATTGTTCTCCAAATCAACACAGACACTGGAAACTTCAAACTGGACTTCAAGCATCATCATCATCATCATCATCATCATCATTATCATTATTATTATTATTATTATTATTATTATTATTATTATTATTTATTGGATTTGTATGCCGGCCCTCTCCGTAGACACTTGGCGGCTAACAACAATGATAAAAACAGCATGTAACAATCCAATACTAAAACAACTAAAAACCCTTATTATAAAACCAAACATACACACAAACATACCATGCATAAATTGTAAAGGCCTAGGGGGAAGGAATATCTCAATTCCCCCATTCCTGATGGCAGAGGTGGGTTTTAAGGAGCTTACGAAAGGCGAGGAGGGTGGGGGCAATTCTAATCTCTGGGGGGAACTGGTTCCAGAGGGCCGGGGCCACCACAGAGAAAGCTCTTCCCCTGGGTCCCACCAAACAACATTGTTTAGTTGACGGGACTCGGAGAAGGCCCACTCTGTGGGACCTAATCGGTCACTGGGATTTGTGTGGCAGAAGGCGATCCCGGAGATAATCTGGTCCGGTGCCATGAAGGGCTTTATAGGTCATAACCAACACTTTGAATTATGACCGGAAACTGATCGGCAACCAATGCAGACTGCTGTGTGTGCCTCTCCAATCTTTCTCTCTCCTCTGGGCCCTTGGTTTCCAAATGAGATGCAAAAGTTTCCACAGTCTATGTTCATCTGAAGAGCCATGTAATCTGCTGGTGTTGGTCCACTGTGCTTCATTAAGTCAAGGGTCAACGTAGCCATCTACCAGGAGATTTTGGAGCACTTCATGCTTCTTTTCGCAGACGAGCTTTATGGGAATGCTGACTTCAATTTTCCAGCAAGACCTGGCACCTGTCCACACTGCCAAGACTCCAAAATCTGGTTCAATGACAGTGGGATTACTGTGCTTGATTGGCCAGCAAACTCGCCTGATCTGAACCCCACAGAGAATCTATGGGACCTTGCCAAGAGAAAGATGAAAGACATGAGACCAAATAATTCAGAATAGCTGAAGGCCGCTATTGAAGAATCCTGATCTTCAATAATACCTCCGCATAAACACCACATTGAGGCAGTAATTGCTGCAAAAGGGGCCCAAACTTGTATTGTTGTTATTATTCCTACGATTGTATCTGCATCCTTTGATTTGTAATGCTCTCCTACTTAATAGCATGCTGCATAGATATAAAGTGGAATATTTCCATGTTGATGCAGTGCCCTAAGTTTGTTTACTGGATACTAATTCCTGGGGAACTATATAATCTATAAAGAGGTGGTAGGAAGTGATTTCATATATCTGCAGATCAATGAAGAAAAATAAACAGATGTTTTTCTATCCAAAATAAAAATATTGCAAGTGAGAAATCTATTAACCGGACAACAAGATTCATTTGATATTGGATAGAGGCTATACAGATCCCAAAGAGTCAACTTTCTAATTTTAGAGTATTTCTTTATTCAGCAGGAAAAAGCAATTGTCACTGAATTCTCCCTGTTAGAACTTTGATAATCAGCTGAAACCTCTTTAGGAAAATTTAACCTAACATTTTGCAGAGCCATATTCTATTAAGACTGCGAGTAAGGACTTCTTAAATATGGATTTTTTGTTATTTTCCAATGGGGTTTTCATTTATTTAGAGGGGAGTTCTTTTAACCTTCAAATATTTAAATATGCATTCTCATTCTGCTGATTTTTATTAAAATTATAGTTGTAGGCATACGAACTGTATAGTTTTTCTATGTAGACATAGAACTGCGTTAAGGAGACTTTGGAAAGGCTGTGTTCATAAAAAGGCTTTAAGAACAGTCTCAAACAAATAACTACATTGCTGAGATGTCAAGGTGATTGTTCAGTGCCAACATTATCAGCACTGAAGGGCTTCCAGAAGATGCTTGTTCCCAAATACTTAAGAGGCTGCCAAAAGCCTTGCATTTTCTGGCATATCGGCAAGAGATCAAAATAGAACATGACATTTCTGTAACCAAAAGCATGCAAGATGAAGAAAGATCCAGTTTCTATATCTGGACAGAATTTTGTAAACAATAGGTATACTGTCTCCAAAAAATGAAAGGAGGGTACCATACTGTATGGGTCCCCTTTGATCCATATGGTGTAAGAAATCAGCACTTCACAGTTTCTGAACTAGCCTTATTCCCTCCAATTGGGAGAAATAATATAAATAGGGTAATAATAATAAGGTAGTAATTGCATTACCCATTTTGCTTTATTCTAGCCCCTTTATAAATATGACACTTAACAAGTAGTGATGGGCGAACCCAACGGTGTTCGGGTTCGGCAAGTTCGGACGAACTTCACGTAAAGTTTGGGCGAAACTGAACCCAAACCTGAACGGTTCGTGGCGCCAATGCTCCGCCCCTGGAATCCCATCGTTTTTTATTTTTAGGTATTTTAAATTTTTATTTATTTTTATTTTTACGAAAAAGGACGCCGCAGTGGCGCCGCAAGCAAAGGGAGGTCCTTTCCCTTTGAAGGAGCTGGGGAATCCCTCCCACGAAGAGATTCCAGGGGTGGAGCTTTGACGTCATGTATACCGGCAGGTTGCTAAGGACGCCAAGGTGATCACTTCCTGGATTCCGGGGGCGGCACTAGAATAATGGAGGGAGGATGGAATCCAGGAAGTGATCACCTTGGCGTCCTTAGCAACCTGCCAGTATACGTGATGTCAAAGCTCCGCCCCCAGAATCTCTTCATGGGATTCTCCAGCTCCTTTTGTGCCTCCCTCCCAGCCTCCCAACCAGCCGACAGCTCCCCGGTGTTCGCCTTGCTCTGCCGCCACCAGTGCTCAGCTCCTCTTCCTCTTCTCAGCAGATGACAGCTGGGCGATGGCTTTCGCGGTGTTCGGCCCAAACGCCGAACCAAAGCACGAATTCAAAAAAAAAAAAAACGGGTTCGGGTCCGGCATGCCGAACACCACAAAATTCGGTACGGACCTGAATTGTGCGGGTTCAGTTCACCCAACACTATTAACAAGTTTCACACTGGATTTCTATATTTCAATTTTTGAGTACACTGGTATCCTTCTCAGGTATTCTAAATATGAATCAAATCAGACGAGCTCCTTTTACTTTATTATAAAGCTACATTAACAGAATTTTGGAAATCAGAAAGTATAAATCTCCTGCCATTTTGTTTAAAGCCTGAAATATTAGGAAGGATTCTTTCTGAGCTGCTTTTTTCACTCATTATATAACTGCAGGCTTACCTCTCTTATCTTATCATTCCGTAGGCTGTATCTCTTCACCCTGTTGCTCAAGGACTTTCTCACTCACCCTTACAACCAGTCAAGTTATTGCACAATATACTTCTGAATTTTTCCTACTATCATGTAAGATGAAGTTTTTCTGCCTAATTTTCTATTGTCAAAGATCTTTTGAAAAGAAATATTGTTGATTGTTAATTAGATTGACTGATATTGATTGATAGTTTAGATTTATAGCATTGGACATGTTCCTTAATGTTCTGTCAGGATCTCTGGTAGAATCCTCCCAAAAATTCACAGGTACAAATTTCAGACACACACACGTTTGAAAATTCAAAACAATGTTCTTTATAATGAAAATTCACTTAAACCAAGCCCTCTTTTGGTATAGCAAAGAGCACTCGTCTCCAAACAAACTGGTAATTTGTACAAGTCCCTTATCAGTTCTGTGATACTTAGCTTGCAGCCGTGAGGCAATTCACAGTCCTTCTTCTTTCACGAAGTGAAACACACTTTGCTCTGGTTTATTTTCAAAGCGGGGAAAAATCAGCACACAAAAAGTCAAAGTCAGTAAAGCAGTCACGAAACACAACGATCAGATAATCCTCCACAATGGCCAAACCCACAGGCTGCTATTTATAGCAGCCTCACTAGTTACCACAACCCCACCCAACCACAGGTGGCCTCATTTTCTTTAATAATAATAATCTCTCAGTTGTTGTCGCCTATGCATCGCTCTCCGTATGCGTGGCTGTATCATTAACTCTTGTTCTGAATCCAAGGAGGAGCTAGATCATTGATCTCCTTCTGAGCTGTCTGCCACACTCTCCTCCTCCCTGTCACTCATGTCTTCTTGGTCAGAGGAGCCTTCATCAGCAGATTCCACAGGGGGGGGGGCAAAACAGGCCTGCAGCATGTGGATGTCCCCCCCACATCCACAGTCCTTGGGGCAGGAGCAGGGCCAGAGCTAACCACAACACTTACTCTGCTTTTGAGTAATGCTGATGCTGTTTTAAAAATTGGTACTGGTACTTATTTTTCCCTCTGCTCAAATTCTGGATTTCAAAACAGATCACAATTATTGTTTCATTCAAAAGAATTGCAAAAATCTGTCTTCAGATTTCTATTGTTCTTAGAAGTAAAGAAGCTGAAATACTGTGATGAAAAACTAGAAAACAGGTTACCTTTAAATCTCAATAAACTGTAGTTAAACATTTGGTTTTTGTGCTCTCCTTCCCATTCTACATTTGGTACAGATAAATAGTGTGTCCTCTTCCAGTTTACAATAACCACAATTCATATATATTTAGACTCTAAACTGTGCTTAATATTAACAAAGAAATCATCTCCCTCACTATTCATATATGTATTTATTAAAGCAGTTACACCTCCATCTCACAGTAGATAGTTTCTCAGAGATTTATTTTTTTTAAAAAAAAAGTTGCTTTAGAATATAAAAAGATAGTAGTCCTGCAAAAAAAAAAAAAGATTAAATAAAATAAAATAAAACCTGTCCTTTATGCTATACAAATGTTTGTAACTGAAAGCAGTTGAATTTCTTAGCATGAACAGCTGAAATGGGAACATTTAAAGGGAAGAGGAAACAAAAAATAAGTAAACTTGTAGAATGGCTCTTTTTTAATGTTTCCCTCCCCCCAATCTAGTTCTATTTCATTTCAATAAATTATTTATGGTTGTGTCTTCTAAAACTGAGACATACCTTCCAAATTTTTTTCTGGCAGCATCATAGGAGTACATTAGTCCAAAGGTCAATGCAGCTTACTTTTTCATGCTAAATTATGGTGCACAGTGGTATATGAATGAGACTACAATCACAGTGAAAGTAGTCTATTTTTTTTATTGCAGCAAGTTCTTCAAAGGTATTTGTGCATGTAGAACTGTAAGTATACTTTAATTAAAATAAAAGAACATAACGTTCTTCAGCAGTATCAGATGTGATTCTTGTACCAATTCAAGCTTAACAAGCCTATATAGCAAATGAGCAATAGCTTTTGAAATAAGATAAAGTACTTTGGCTTTTTAAAAAACCCCAGTAAAAGTGCTTATCAGCTGGGTAAAATCATACAACGCTGGAGCAAGCTAAGCACAGCAGCCTCTGAAGGTATTGCATATACAGTGGAACCCCGACATAAGAGCTGCTCTACTTAAGAGCAACTCGAGATAAGAGCTGGGAGGGGAGAGATATTTTTGTTCTACTTACAAGCCCAAATTCGAGATACAAGCGCCAAGGAGCTGTCTCCTGAAGCCAAACGCTAACTTCCGCGTTCGGCTTCAGGAGACAGCTGCGAAGCGGCGCGCGTGTTTTAAAAGGTTGCAGCCGGCCTGGGGGGCTCGGGGGGGTTCTTGCAGCTTTCTTTCTTGCTCTTTTTCTTTCTCTCTTTTACCTTCCCTTCCTCTATTTCTTCTTTTCTTTCTCCTTCCCACCTTCTTCCCTCCCTCCCTCCCTTCACTCATTCCTCTCTTACTCTCCCCTTTCATAAGTTTCCTTGCTTCCTTCCTCTGTTCCTGTCCCTTCCCCCTTTCTTTCTTTCTTTCTTTCTTGCTCTTTTTCTTTCTCTCTTTTTCCTTCCCTTCCTCTATTTCTTCTTTTCTTTCTCCTTCCCACCTTCTTCCCTCCCTCCCTCCCTTCACTCATTCCTCTCTTACTCTCCCCTTTCATAAGTTTCCTTGCTTCCTTCCTCTGTTCCTGTCCCTTCCCTCTTTCCTTCCTTCCTTCCCACCCTCCGTCCATTCATTCACCCATTCCTCTCTTGATCGCTTAAAGCCGGTCCCTGGTGCAAAAAGGGTTGGGGACCTCTGTCCTACAGGATTGGGTGGCAGAGAAGTTGAACATATGTAAATTTAAAAGTTTAAGAAAGTTTACAAGTTAAGTGAAAGAAACTTCATTATTCATTTATATGTACATGTACATTTCTTCATTAAAAACATGTCTTTCTGCATAATTTAGACTAACTTTGTGAGTTTTTTGAGGGCTGGAACCAATTAAAATTATTTACATTAATTCCTATGGGGAAAAGTCGTTCGAGATAAGAGCTGCTCGACTTAAGAGCCCAGGTCCGGAACGAATTAAACTCGTATCTCGAGGTACCACTGTATTTGTGTGTGGGAGGCTGTTTCATGTCGGCGTTCACTCCTAATGACAGCTTGGACATCTTGCAATTTTCTTGGTAAGATTTTTGGAAGTACTTTGTTGTTACCTCCTTTCTAGGCTGAAAGAAAGAAATTGGCCCAAAGCCACCCAGTGGGCTTCATGTCTAACGAATGACAAACTTATGATTTTCCCGTTTCTAACCTAGTACCTTAATCATTACCCCAATCCAGTTTTCTGGAATAATTGTTCAGTTATATTTTCCACATTAAAAATCAGACTCAAGATTGTTCAAGAAAAACCTAGCCCTGCAACTAGCTCCTTTAAGTTACATTCAACTCTCGGTGTCTTCATCCCATGCCCATGTAGATAAGTAATGGGTAGTGATGGGCGAACCCAACGGTGTTCAGGTTCGGCAAGTTCGGATGAACTTTATGCAAAATTCTGCCGAACCCAAACCGAACCCGAACTCAAATGGGGAATCCTTCCCACGAAGAGATTCCAGGGGCGGAGCTTTGACGTCACCGGCAGGTTGCTAAGGACGCCAAGGTGATCACTTCCTGGATTCCATGGAATCCAGGAAGTGATCACCTTGGCGTCCTTAGCAACCTGCCGGTAATGTCAAAGCTCCACCCCCGGAATCTCTTCGTGGGAGGGATTCCCCAGCTCCTTCAAAAAAAGGTCTTCACGTAAAAATAAACATGTTTATTTTTATGAAAAAGGACACCGCAGCGGCGCTGCAAGCAAAGGGCGGTCCTTTCACGTAAAAATAAACATGTTTCCCCAAACTTTGCCCGAAGTTTGAAAAGATTTCGGGTTCGTGTTCGGCATACCAAACACCGCAAAATTCAGTACAGACCCGAATTGTGCGGGTTCGATTCGCCCATCACTAGTAATGGGTTCCACTTACCTTTGCTACCGGTTTGGGAATGGGAGAGCGTGGGTGCACGGGTGTGCTTTGCTCATGTGCAATGCTTCTACACATGCACAGAAGCTTCAAGGTGGGTAAATGAGAACTTCCGTGTGATGCAAACTGGTGGGGAAGGTAAGTAGGACCACTCCAGATTTTTAGGTAACATTAGCTGATATATGCACAGAGAAATAGCGATCAGTTGCATCATTATTGGTGATCTGGTTTTGCCTCCAGATCCAAGACCTTTCATGCAATCAGTAAAACATAGATCAAATTTGAATTAAGAAGTTGCGCTATAAGGGTTCTAAGATTGGTTAGTTGGTTGTTTATGAAATATATAATCAGAGTAATCTTAACATACTTACAATTTACATATATCATGAAAGCTCAGAATTCATTTCCTATGCTATATAATCACTTCATGTCATTTCCATTTCTAGGTAAAATATCCCCAGCCGTTGGCAAGATTATATCTATTTAATTAGATGACAACATTGATATCAAGCCTATTGCACTCCAGGGTCTTATATCTATATTCATTATGTAGCCTCCTAACTGAATGATCTCTGTTCTTTCTTGAACTGTATAGTTACTAATGGGTCCTGGTTTGTTCATGAATTTCCTTTTGGAGCTTTACCTAAGAGATGATAACATGATACACGACTCAATGTACTCTTCAATGAGTTGCATAAGCTCCAGATTCAAAATAGATCATATGCTGCAACGTCCTGCCTGTCGGCGACTACTTCAGCTTCAACCACAACAACACAAGAGCACCAAACCGCTCCAAACTTGACTGTAAAAAATATAACTTCATTAACTGAGTTGTCGAAGCATGGAACTCATTACCGGACTCCATAGTGTCATCCCCAAAGCCCCAACAATTTACCCTTAGATTATCTATGGTTGACCTATCCAGATTCCTAAGAGGTCAGTAAGGGGTGAGTACAAGTGCACTAGAGTGCCTTCCATCCCCTGTCCTATTGCTCTCCTATATCTCCCATACCTTTCTTCTATTCCTATATTCCTTCTTCCATTCTTTCATTGATATGTTCTATTACTATATCTTCTTTTCTATTATTTCTGAGATATATTTTACTATGAGTATCTCCTCTATAACCTTCATCATGTATTTTACTGTGTGTGTGTGTGTGTGTGTGTGGGTGTGTGTGTATACCCACTAAAACCCTCATTGTGTATTGGACAAAATAAATAAATAAAATAAAGTTTTCCTTGAAGAACATCTTGAATCTGCAATAAGCTCAACCCTGGTTTCCCCCTTGTTACACCTTTGCTCTGTGTGCTTTTTTGGCTACCAGTAGGCTTTCAGATACAATTCAAAGTGTTGGTTGTCACCTTTAAACCCTTCATGGTATGAAACAAGGTTATATGGAGTCCAATTGTCTAATTGTATGTGGGAATTACCTTGGGAAAGAAGAAGAAATACTGCCTAGGGTATGGTCAGATAAGAGGGAGCGTAGGCCACAGGTGCATAGTGTACAGACAAAGAAGTTAAGGAGGTTAAGGGAAATTAAGGGAGGTTAAGGACCCTCCCTAGGTTATCAGGTTGTAAAAGTGATGGTGGAAGAATTGTACAACCAGAATTTCGAGATTCTGTTAATGTAACTTTACAATAAAGTAGAATTTGTTTATCTAGTTGTGTTTTTTGTTTGATTTTCCTGGTAGGTGACAAATTATATCTACCTGCCCTACTAGACTGAAAAGAAGAGGTATGCTTTAGGTCTCATAAACGAGGGTATCATTAGCTAGACACAGAAGGTGGCCTTTGGCCAAACTCTTTCACATTATATTGGTTATTCAAAAAGATTTAAAAGTACAGGTTGTTCCTGGGCATGGCAGTCACAAGATTCATCATACATGACAAACTACTTCTGCAACTAAAATGTATGGCATCTCTGGACTTCTACACCATTGGATAATTGTGTTCATATCAAACAGACAACAAGTGGTTAAAATAGGGAGCGCCCTATCAAGTCCTGCACCTGTCAAGGCAGTGTTCTAGGACCAAAACCCTTCATACTTTATATAAATGACCAGTATTCTGTTGTGGTTGGCTCTGGCCCAGCTCCTGCCCCAAGGAATGTGGAGGTGGATGCAGGGGAAACATCAACATGTCATAGGCCTGTTTTATTGCCGACAGAGTCAGGTAGTGCAGTTTCCTCAGATGAAGAAGAGGGTGGGAGTGACTTGGAAGAGGGGGGCTTGGCACACAGCCCAGGAAGCCAATCTCCATTATCTTCGGTCGATTCGTATGCGGAAGTTTTGGACCCACGCAGGCGCAGAGTTATGCGTAGAAGAGACCAATTGAGGACATATTACAGGAGATAAGAGAGGCCACCTGTGTTTGGGTGGGGCTCTAGTAATTAGAGCTGCTGATACAAATAGCAGCGTGTTGGTTTGGCTGTTGTGGAAGATTATCTGATCGCAGTTCTTCAGGACCGGGCCTTGCTGTTTTCCGGACTTCGTTTGTTGATTTTTCACGCCTTTGAAACCAAAGCAGAGCAAAATGTGTGTGTCTCACTTCATTGGAAGAAGACAGCTGTGACGTTTCTTCACAGCTGCTAGCTAAGTACTTAAGGACTGATTAAGGGAATTGTACAGCCTATAAGGTTGTTTTGGGATAAGTGCTCTTTGCAATACAAAAAGGGTGCTTTGTTTATTTTGAATTTTGTGATAAAGAACATTGTTTTGAATTTTCAAACATGTGTGTGTCTGAAATTTGTACCCTTGAATTTTCGGGAGGCTCATACCAGAGAGCCTGGCAGAACAGTATTCCTTTGGGATTTTCTCCTCCCCAGCTATCTGTTTGCTCACCAGATTTTCTCCTCTCCAGCTGTGTGTTTGCCAGCTCCCTTGCAGTCTTGTCCCCTATATTTCCCTGACTGGTATAATTCAGCTGCACAGTAGATCGTGAGAACATCCCTCCCATTTTGTTGACAAGTCCGTCTTCACTCCAGCTCATTTCCCCCATTCAAATGCCAATCTTCCCCCCTCCCCATTACTAAGGCAGCCGATACCAAACAAGCATCATAGAGGTTCATCATGGAATATGTTCATGACAAACATGTTTCTGCCCATTTTAAGTTAATTTGTATGCTGCCTGTCTCCGTAGACTCGGGGCCGCTCACAACAGCAATAGAACAATTCATAACAAATCTAATAATTTAAAAACATTATTAATCAGACATACATACAAACATACCATACATAAATTGTATAGGCCTGGGGGAGATATCTCAATTCCCCCATGCCTGGCGGCAAAGGTGGGTTTTAAGGAATTTACGGAAGGCAAGGAGGGTGGGGGCAGTTCTAATCTCCGGGGGGAGCTGGTTCAAGAGAGTCGGGGCCACCACAGAGAAGGCTCTTCCCCTGGGACCCGCCAAACAAATTGTTTAGTTGATGGGACCCGAAGAAGGCCAACTCTGTGGGACCTAATCGGTCGCTGGGATTCATGTGGCAGAAGGCGGTCCTGGAGATAACTTAACATAAACATGTACTTTTTTTATAGTGATATCATGGAAATAGGTTGCCCTTGCTAACTCCCCTGCCCCAATCAAATCCACAGTTCTTAGATTTCCATCTGATATTATTGGCTCTACTTCTACTTAGAATTTTCAGGATTAGCCCTGTGGCCACCTGTCTGATGTCCTACCTTACCAATTCTATAAAGCAACCAAATTATATCAGCTAGAAAAATGCTCCTTTAAGGTTGTTCCCATGGTGTGTAAAGCTTTTCCATTAGAATAATACAAATTGAATTATTTATACTATGATAGATAGCTAGACTAGAATTCAAAAACTATGAAAGTTAGGATGATTTTTATCTAAAACCTTAGTTTTGAATCATCCTTATTAATGTAGTAGTCTATTTCGAGACATTTTCACTATGGGATGCTCTTGTGTACATTCACATCCGTTGAATTTCAAAATTGATTTAAACCGCATTGTAATCAGTTGTGATTTTAGAGCAGTAAGATCAACCTTGGATCTGATTTGGGCTGGTCTCATTTAAATTCTTATTATGAAGATCTAAAACTAATATTTACTGTAAATTGGCCCATCCCAAATTCAGCCCACTTGCTACCTTGATATAAGAGGAAGCTGATGTTATCACCTGTAACAAGCTCCCACATCCATCAATATCAGGTAGTAGAGAAAGTATCATGCCTTAAGATGTCAGTTAACATATCTAAAAGAATGCAGTAGGCACCATAAATTTTTTTTGCTATTTGAAGACCGTGATCAAATTTATTTTGTTAAACAACACAGATATCCATAATCATTTTGGAGTATCCTGCAGGAAATACTAGACAACTGGTTTCTCTGGAGAGATCTGTCCATGTAGGAAGTCACATATAAGGGGGTCCTTTTATGTACATATTTAAGGGTAATGTACCAATCATTTTCTTTACTTCCTTCTCCATCAAATCTATAAGGCCCAGCTGTAGTGATGGGCGAACCGAACTCGCACAATTCGGGTCCATACCGAATTTTGCGGTGTTCAGTATGCCGAACACGAACCTGAAATTTTTTGAAACTTTGGGCAAAGTTCGGGGTCGCGTTCAGCGTTCAGAGCTTTGACATCACCGGCAGGTTGCTAAGGACTCCAAGGTGATCACTTCCTGGATTCCATGGAATCCAGGAAGTAATAACCTTGGTGTCCTTAGCAACCTGCTGGTGACATCAAAGCTCCACCCCCGGAATCTCTTTGTGGGAGGGATTCCCCAGCTCCTTCAAAGGGAGGTCTTCACGTAAAAATAAACATTGTTATTTTTACAAAAAGGACGCCCTTTGCTTGCACCGCCGCTGCGGCGTCCTTTTTCGTAAAAATAACAATGGAATCCAGGAAGTGATTACCTTGGTGTCCTTAGCAACCTGCCGGTATATGTGATATCAAAGCTCCACCCACGGAATCTCTTGGTGGGATTCCCCGTTCGGGTTCGGGTTCGGTTCGGGTTCGGCTGAATTTTGCCTAAAGTTCATCCGAACTTGCCGAACCCGAACACTGTTGGGTTCGCCCATCACTACCCAGCTGTCTTCCTTAGTGAGGCAGAATAGGGAACAACAACTGAAGTAGAGAATTTTATGTCAGGATACTTTTTCTGCCAGCTCAAGATCTGGAGGAATGCATATTAACAAGGGGAATGGATGATGCTGCAGGATCTTGTTCCATACGGTCTGAATTTCCAATACAGTATGTTATTCGCTGATACCAAAGTAGCTGTTTCAGGACATATAATTCAGTTGTTTAGATGCCAGAGGAGAAGGTTGATGAGCTCATCCTTTTTTTAATAAAGTTGTTTTGCTTCAATGTGAACCTCTTTGATATTTTAAAAGAAACCCTATACCACTTCCATGCCCTTTCAGTTTCCTGTGATTTTTATTCCACTTGGAAGCTGGTGCCTCTGGGACAGGAAATCTGAAAAGTCCTTCTGGATCAAGGACAACACATATATCCACTCCCATGTTTTGGATTTTGCAGCTGTTGTCTCTCATAATCACAAAGGTGCCAAAATCTTTATAGGTCACACTGAATGAAAACGAGACTCCCTCGACTTTTCTCATTTCTAGCAAGGTGAAAGAACAGGGAGATGAATTGCCAAGGGTGGAAGGGAACAAGAAGAATGTGAGCATGGGATGGAGCCCAAGATTTTGAGTGGAAACTGCCTGAAGGGAAGAGTGTTGAGGTCAGTACAGGAGGTTTGAGGTTAAATGGGTTCAGGAAAATTGCAGAGAAAAAGAAGCAGAGAAGTTAGCACGAGGAATTGGAAGAAAGAGTTCTGAGGTAAACGACTTCTAAAGGCAGGCAATCGCTGGGGTGATATTGGCAATGCATTTCTGAATATTTATTTATTTTACTCTATTTATTTCCCAATGTTATTACTATTATTTTTGAAATAGCTCAAAGCAGCAAGCACACTCAATATTCCCTCCTTCTCCAATTTTCCCCACATCAAAAGCTCCATGAAATGACTTAGGCTGAGGGAAAGTGGGAGTGACCTAAAGCCACCTAGCCAGCTTTCATATCTAAGTTGGACCTACAATTCACCCTCTCTTGGTTTTTAGTGTGGAGCCTTAATCACTATACCAAACTTCCTTCCTTCCTTCTTTCCTCCCTCTCTTCCTTTCTTCCTCCCTCCCTCCGTCCTTCCTTCCTTCATTTGTTCTTTCCTTCCCTCCCTCCCTTCCTTCTTTCCTCCCTTCCCTCTTCCCCCTCCCTCTTTCCTTCCTTCTTCCTTCCTTCCTTCCTTCTTTCTTTTTTCCTTCCTTCCTTCACTCTCTCCCTCCCTCCTTCATTCCTTCCACCCTCCCTCCCTTCTCTCCCCTCCCTCCCTCCTTCCTTCCTTCCTTCTTTCTTTCCCTCCCTCCCTCCCTTCCTTTGTGGCTCACCTGCAAAAGTTCCTTCCAGTCATACTATCAGGGAGAAACGTTTTCTTCTTCATTTTAAGTAATATCTATAAAAAAAATTCAGGCAAAAGGGATGCTATCTCATTTGCTTCCTATTGCTGGAGTTTCCTTTACTCTTCTTCTTTCACCATTTTCTTGTCAATATCCCTCCCATCGCCTTTTTAAAATTGAGGCAGAGTCTGTTCCTTTTCTGGGACAACTGCTACCTGCTGGCAAAGCTAAAAATCAGCCCTCTGTATCTGCCAAACATAATTTTACTTGGAAGGACCTCATCAGAGTAGAAAAGGAAGAACATAACAAATCAGATGTTATTTTGAAGGCTGCGTGGTCAGTGAGAGAACTGAAACAGTGAATATGTGTCAGAAAGAAGAAATGACTAATTCAATAATAATGCAATCAAAATAATGCCGCCTGCAATAATAAAACAATTACTATGCCCATTTCAAAAATTGTATGATACTTATACTGTATTTCCTTTACTGTCATAAGGATTATTTATGCATTAGGTTATTAACTGAGCTTTGAGTTATTTATGATTGAAATGTTCAGTTGATTTTCAAGTTTAGATGGGTTAATTTATAAAACCATTTCATTTTATTTAATTTTAAAATTTACATTTCAAAACTATTCAAAATTAAATAGGGAATTCAAAACATGGCTAGCCTTCATTTTTGCTAATTTTGAATATATTGTCTCTCTAAATATGCATTTATAAATGTATTTATTGTAAAATAAACTGCATATATTGCAAACTTACTTTGCTTCTTATTAGATGATGATGATGATGATGATGATGATGATGATGATTATTATTATTATTATTATTATTATGTCAGTACAACACAGCAAACGAGATCACTATGCTGGATTTCGTATTTCATCACCAGTCGGGCGCTTCCCAAGCACCTAGGACTGCGTGATGTAGCGGCGAATTATGTTTGCCGATCCCAGTAAAGCGGCCTTTTGCAATTGACAGATGGAGATTTTGTCAATTCCGATGGTTTTCAAATGTCTGCTGAGATCCTTTGGCACTGCGCCCAGCGTGCCAAGTACCACTGGGACCACTTTCACTGGCTTATGCCAGAGTCGTTGCAGCTAGATTTTTAGATCTTCGTATTTCACTAATTTCTCTAGCTGCTTCTCCTCAATTCTGCTATTATTATTATTATTATTATTATTATTATTATTATTATTATTATTATTATTAAATAATTTTCTTTTCTTAAAGTATCTCACAACTTTATGCCTAATGCCAATAGGTGATAGCAGTTATGCAATAGATCAATGAAGGTATGCTTAGTGAGACATTTTTCTAAGAATTTTTTCTTAGCAGTTGGATGAATGAAACAGGAAAAAAGATTAATTATTATTATTATTATTATTTATTAGATTTGTATACTACTGCTCGGATGTGGGGGAAATGCAGCGGGGTAGCGAAAATGGAGCTCCACACCAGAGCACCCAATTTGCACTGAAAGATGTTGAAATAAAATGCAGGGTGTCCTGCATAAACCACGCCCACAGTGTGATAGTAAAAATTTTGGTAGCCCTTCACTGCCTACATTGCTGTTCTAATTGTCATTCAAATACAGAGAATACCTGTCTTCCAAGATGAATGGAAATTTGAAGTCATGATTGACTCTCTTGGAACTGTTGGGATTTATGGGAAGCCAACCAACTGAAATAAAACTTGGATGTATATAGTAACTAATACTATTGGACAAAGTAGAGAAATCTTCTGCTCTTTGAATGCTCCCTGGTTGGATTTTATGTTTTGAAACCTTTGTTGGTGAGAGATTTTATGAGATAGTTTTTGGCTGGCTAACTGGAAGAAGAGACCTTAAACAAATGTTATTTCCAGTATGCATAACAATAGCTATTTGAAAAGCTGCTAAATAAGTTGAGGGAAGGAGAGAAAAAAGAGAACATAAGAAAGAGGAATAAAAAAAGGAAAAAGAGGAAAGGTTTATGAAATAATTCATAAATAGAAAAGGTACTTTGGTCTTAATTTTATTTTTTGTTGATATAATTCGTTATTTTTCATTGTTGGGAAAACACTAAGTTGTTGTACTCACTACAATATTTAATGTTAAACTTCAGTCATAACATTGAGCAGCAGAAATAAATTCTTCCAATTGGATTCCTCTTTTATTTTACTAGTTGATTTTATGTCTGTTTTTTAAAAACATAACAATGATTGAATTTTCACATTATCATTGACATTTTCAAATATGTTGCCAAGTATTCTGTTTCCAGATGTCTTCTTAATAATGATTAGATAGAGTGCTTTCCATCACACAGACTTCCTGTCCCAAAGAAGACTTTATTCAATATGTGTTGTGGTTAGCTCGGGCCCAGCTCCTGCCCCAAGGACTTTGGATGTGGGGGAGACATCCACATGCTGCAGGCCTGTTTTGCCCCCAGTGGAATCTGCTGATGAAAGCTCCTCTGACCAAGAAGACATGAGTGACAGGGAGGAGGAGAGTGTGTCAGACAGCTCAGAAGGAGATCAATTATCTAGCTCCTCCTTGGATTCAGAACAAGAGTTAATGATACACCCACGCATGAGGAGAGCGATGCATAGGCAACAACTGAGAGATTATTATCAAAGAAAATGAGGCCACCTGTGGTTGGGTGGGGCTGTGTTAATTAGTGAGGCTTCTATAAAGAGCAGCCTGTGGGTTTGGCCATTGTGGAGGATTATCTGATCGTTGTGTTTCCTGACTGCTTTACTGACTTTGACCTTTTGTGTGCTGATTTTTCCCCGCTTGGAAACTAAACCAGAGCAAAGTGTGTTTCACTTTGTGAAAGAAGAAGGACTGTGAGTTGCCTCACAGCTGCAAGCTAAGTATCACAGAACTGATAAGGGACTTGTACAAATTACCAGTTTGTTTGGAGACCAGTGCTCTTTGCTATACCAAAAGAGGGCTTAGTTTAAGTGAATTTTCATTATAAAGAACATTGTTTTGAATTTTCAAACGTGTGTGTGTCTGAAATTGTATCTGTGTATTTTTGGGAGGATTCTACCGGAGAGTCCGACAGAACAGTATGCATATGAATAGATGCAAGATGGCAGGTATGGTATTAACCCAACCAAAAGTTCCTTTTCTACACATTTATTAAAGATAACAGGGCAAATGTTCTATCTAGTTTTAATTTAGTACCACAAAAATCATATAAAAATTCTGATTAAAAGTATACTATATCAATTTATATACAGAGTAGATAAATCCAGATAATAGTCAAACCGTCAGTTTATGCAGTGGCTTATGCAGGTCAGCTTATGTGATGCTCTATGTCACACTTCCCGCCCCCACAAAAACCTTCTGACAATATTTACAGATGGGAAACACTTGTGCTGTGGAAACAAGTCATGAAATTCCAAATACACACAGAGCAGATAACAGAGCTGTCACCTACTCAACGAATGAATCATATAATAAACATAATTCCCCTTTGGTTTAGCTTTGTTTAGTCTAGTTTAAAACTGGGTGTTTATTCTTCTGGTTGTCTATCTACTTTTTGAATGTGTTTTTCCATCTTTAATTTGTAAACTGCAAAAACACAAAATTAGGTGTCTTCCAAAGTAAACTAGCTAACTAATGAAAAATACATTCAGGAGACTAGGTGCTAAGAAGGTTTGTGAGCCATTTGTGTTAGCCTTACCTGTTAGTACATTCCACAATCATATTTATATGATTGTATATATATATTTGTTTTCGTAAATTTTCACGGGTATATGTATGTAGATTGTTCTGAGTTCGGGTTTTGCCCTGTGTAATGTTTTGCATGTCTATGCGACGTTTCGGTGAAATCACATTCACCATCATCAGGCTGAAGTTTGGAACTTTACACAGGGCAAAACCCGAACTCAGAACAATCTACATATATATAGATATATATATATTTATATATATATACATATTTATATATATATAAATATGAAAACATGTAATATATTTATTCTCTGCCTTACAAGACAGAAGCTGCCAGTAAGGGTGTGGCTAGCTGATGATGCCAGAACAAGGCCGAAATGGTGCCATCCTAGTCTCCCTTAATTTTAAAAATTTCAGCAAAAAACATGTGACATATATATATGCACATGGGCATTGTAATCCACTTACTCACCTTCTTTCCTTCCTTATCAATTTATATGGTTACCTTGTTGCTGGTCTACTCTTTCCTTCCCAGCATGAAGGATTTCTCAAAGGAGTTGGATCTTCACATAATGTAACTGAAACATAATGATTTGAGGCTGGTCATGTCTACCTTGAATGATAATTCTGGACTGGTTTGTTCTATGATCCATTATGTGTAAACTAAACCTACATTCCACTGAAGTTAAGCACAAGGGGAGAAAGTTGTTGGGATTTTGGATTAAAAAGTAACGTTGCTAAAGGATATTTCAACAATGTTGAAATTTACTGTGGTTGCCTCCCCTCCCCCATTATATGCATAAACTTAATAAAACATATTGGAGGGGGGGGAAAGACAGAAAACTTGGATTTCTTCTTCAACCATCTGCTTTTTCCCTACTTTAAGAGTGTAAAAATGAGAAAGTGGTCAGTGGAACAGCTGCTGGGTGTCATATCACATTGCTGTAGCACAGATACCTTATAAACAATTTGACATCTGCCGTTGTTCCCTGCCAGTTGTACGAGAGAGGCTGAAACACCCACTAATTCAGTAAGACAGTCAACAAGAATCTTTCAAAATATTGGTTTATAGCCCGAAAAGAAGAGAAGGTGGAAAAAAACTCTACATTTTTCTTATTTATATCACAGCATTCAGATTTCCTCTTCTAAGGCTTTGCTTTGCTGAAAGGGATTCTTGGTATTTTCTTTAACTGGAAAGAAAATGCAGGTCCAAATTATTTCAAGAACTGCACCATGCTAACCCAGAGTAGCACTTCTGGCTTCCCACAAATGAAAGTTGACCAGACAGATGAGTAAATTTTAATTCAAAACTAGTGAGAGGAATGCATGCTTCATTGTTCCCAACAGCAACAACTTGCCTGTAAGAACAAATACAGATATTTCTGGCTTCCAACATGTGCCCACATTTTTCTGAGTCATAACATTTGATCCCTTGATAGTCACTGCCTAACTTTTGTTAAGGAATGTGCAGAACACTTAAGTTATCGAGGACATACACAGAGGAAAGCGTGGGATTCCAGCAGATATCCAGGAGATACAAATACAGTGGTACCTCATGATACGAACTTAATTGGTTCCAGGAGGAGGTTCGTAAGGTGAAAAGTTCATAAGATGAAACAATGTTTCCCATAGGAATCAATGTAAAAGCCAATAATGCGTGCAAATCCTTCAGGAAAATCCCAAACTTTAGAAGGGAGGCGAACAGAGGGCAGGGAGGAGCAGCTAAAGGGGGTGGGTGGAAGAAGCAAAGCTAGGCTAAAGGGTGAGTGGGAAGGAAGAAAGGCAAGGGGGGCACCCCTCCCTTTTCTTTCTTAAAAAGACACCCCCCTCAGTGCTTGCAAAAACGCCGTCCTCCTAGTTAATTCAGTGGAGTCTTTTCCCCCCTCCAAGCCACCCCTCCCTTTTCTTTCTTAAAAAAAGGGGGGGGAAGAAACCCCTTCATCTTAGCAGCAGCGGCTTGGGTTCGTAAGGTGAAAATAGTTCAGAAGAAGAGGCAAAAAAATCTTAAACACCGGGTTCATATCTTGAAAAGTTCGTTAGAAGAGGCGTTCGTAAGATGAGGTACCACTGTACTTATTCAGTCATACTGAACAGATACATTAAAGTTTATAAAATAGTGTTTACTTTAGAAATAGCACAGTCAATATCTCTCCATACAATAATAATATTATAAGCCTGTCTTTGTCTTACATATCAGACATACATTACAGCTTACAGATACATCAAACTATCATCAAGCTTACTACATCAGTCTCATTGAATCAGTAGAAAGAACAGAGAGAGCAGAGAGAGAGAATCATGCTTTCTGGCTCCCTCTTATGGCAATTTGCAATACTACCTCTTAAAGCTATGATACTTCAATACAAAAAACATTGTTTATATATTGCAAACCCATCTGTTTTGTATATAATACTAACAACTTTGCCTAGTATGTCTGGGGTGGAGGGATGTAGTGGAGTTAGTACTGATTGGTAATATTTGTTTGATAAATTGTTTTCATTTTTTCAGTTGAAACTGAGAAGCTTGGTTGAAAAGAAAGTAGTATTTGTGAAATTCAGCTTCTTTACTTAAATCTTGCTGTGGAACTAAACATTGATAGTACCAACAAGAATAGTAATAGTGATGGATATAATAGTAAAATGTAGAAGTTGGTATGTTATAATCATGCCATATATTTGCATGATGTTAAAGCATGTAAACCTTATGTAGACAACAATGGATCACCACGTGAACTTACTTGCTACAGATTTCCAGCGAAACCCACCACAAAAATTATCATTTACAACCAAGGCTTACAAGACACCTGCATATGTTCAAATTGCTTATCAAAGTAACTGAATTTAAATCCAAAATTTCTGAAACTGTGATATCCCACTGAAATTAAACACAGGGCCATACTTGTTACCAGAATTACCAACTGGAGATCAAGGTTGCACACTTAATGTTTTCTCCTCCCATTTTCCTCTGTGAAATAGGACAAGCTCTAAGTCACTCAATGAGCTTCCACAATTGAGAATAGGCTTGAATTTGGGTCTCTCCACTGTGAGTTCAACACCTTAAATCATTTGCCTAAAGTTGAGGCATCAAGCTGCTTAAAAATCTAACAGACCTTATTTTATCAGGAGTTATTTCTAAGTAATTGCTTCAGCTTAGTGATCATTCTGATCATTTTCGCTATCTTCATTTCTCAAAGCCATATTCATCTCTTTCACCAAGAGTTGTTCACAGAGAGCACTCTAGTCTATATTTCTATTTATGCCTCTATTGCATATCCCATGCATCTGATAAACACAGTGGTCTAAGGCAGGTGTCCACAACCTTTTGGACCTCAGGGACCACTACATTCATAATTGTAAATCCTGTAGACCACTAATAGCACGCCGCTTGCTGGACTCCTAGGGATGGGTTGGGGTCCTTCAGGCATTCTCTCCCCACTCTCTCCCCACTCTTTCTCTCTCTCCCTCTTTCTCTCTCTCCCCCCTCTTTCTCTCTCTCTCTCTCTCTCTCCCTCTTTGTGTGTCTCTCTGTCATCCCTTTCTCTCTCATCTCTCTCCCCATCTCTTTCTCTCCCCCCCTCTTTATTTCTCTCTCATCTCTCCCTCTTTCTCTTTCTCTCATCTATCTCCTCCCCTCCCTGCCTGTCTCTCTCTTATCTCTTTCTCTCTGACATTCTCTCTCTCTCTTTGACTGTCTGTTTGCCCCCTCTCTCTGCCTTTGTCTCTGTCTGTCTGTCTCTCTCTCTCTCTCTCTCTTGTAATGGACTCCAGGAAAAGAAGGGGATGCCAACTCTCCCATTGTGAAGTGAGCTAAATTTAAATGCATTGCACATCTCCCTCAGAGACCAAGGTACATGAAGCATCAACACAGCCCGGAATAAATGCCCACGAGACCAAGAAATAGATGAAGCTTCATTCCCGCAAGCATTTGGACAAATCTCTATCTTCCACCCTTCCCTTCTGATGCCAGGTGAGGAGTGACTTGGAGAGGAGGGAAAAGGGATGGGTCAGCCATCGGTAAGTTCAACTAACAGGAAGCCACAGCAGGGGGGAGAATGAGCCATAGGTTACCAACACCCATTATTTTGGCCAGCCTGTACCACCCCCGCCCACCGCACCATTACCTTGTTCTGGCCAGCAACCTTGCACTGCAAAGTTGCAAGTTTCACTTAGCTTCCTCTATGGCAGATATTTCAAACTCTACCATGAATTGCCTGGCTGGTCCCATATTCCAGAACTCTAATCACAGGACTGGCCATTAGTCATCCTGGAGCAGTTCCTCCATCTGGGTGCACTGAGGTCCTCACAGCACCAGTTGTTAACCTGTGGTCTAAGGAGTTGGGCAATGTGGGATAAGTTTAAAAAAATGTACATCATAATAAGGCAGACTCAGTCACTTACCTGCATATCTGTAACACAAATGTGAAAGAATGGAGGTTCTACCATGATTATTTATTTATTTATTATTATTATTATTATTATTATTATTATTATTATTATTATTATTATTTATTAGATTTGTATGCCGCCCCTCTCCAAAGACTCGGAGTGGCTCACAACAGAAAAGCACAGCACAAATCCAATGATTAAAATGGTTAAAACCCTTAATATAAAAACAGTCATACATCCCAAACAAACCATGCATGAAACGGAATGGATATCATGATGCATTTGATATTATGGTTACAAATTGACAAATTGATCGGATTAAACCTAAACTGATAATCTAGCCTCTGAGTAATGAAAACCTATATACAGTGATCCCTTGTTTATCATGGGTGTTGTGTTCCAGGACCACCCGGGTAAACGAAAAACCATGAAGTAGGGACGCTATATTTACAAAGTAAATATAACGTAAAAAATGCCACCCACCCCTTCCCAGAGCTCCTTTTTACCTATGCCTTAAACTAGGAGAGAAGGGGAGGAGACGGGTGGTGGTGGTGAGACAGAGATATGCCAGAGGGTGAGGTCCACTTCAGAGCAGGTTAGGGGAGTGCAAAATGTGCAAGAAAAGCAGGGCAGCCCGGCAAAGGAGGGAAGGAGGGAAGGAGGGAAGGAGGGAAGGAGGGAAGGAGGGAAGGAGGGAAGGAGGGAAGGAGGGAAGGAGGGAAGGAGGGAAGGAGGGAAGGAGGGAAGGAGGGAAGGAGGGAAGGAGGGAAGGAGGGAAGGAGGGAAGGAGGGAAGAAGGATTGCCTTACCTGTTTTGCGGAAGGGAATTTTGCAGGTGGTGGCCAGGTGCGGGGCCTTTACACACCCCGGGGACCCGCCAGAGTGGCTTAGCAGCTGAAGCAGCCCCCGAGTTTCTAAACTTGGCTGCTGCCGGCAGACTTGGCTCTTGCTGGCGCTCCCTGTCAGCTGGGGGAGAAGGTGGTGATGGCCTGCACCCTGCCCCGCCCATCTGCTGAGACGGGAATTGCAACGGAACGGCTCTGACAAAGCTTCGCCTCCAAGCGGGGATTGGGGAAAGGGGAGATGGGGAGCCTGTCTGAGGCAAACTGCTATTGTATATATTTTTAAAATATTTTATAAAAACCCGCGATTCACCGAAGTCGCCAAAGGTGAAAAGCGAAGTGACAAGGGATCATTGTAATAAGAAATCAGTAAGTCTTTAAGGTGCCATAAGATGCTTCTTTGCTTTATTTATTTATTTTATTTATTTTATTTATTTTATTTATTTTATTTATTTTATTTATTTTATTTATTTTATTTATTTTATTTATTTTATTTATTTTATTTATTTTATTTATTTTATTTATTTTATTTATTTTATTTATTTTATTTATTTTATTTATTTTATTTATTGAGTGTTTTTTTAGTTTTTTAGTTTTTTAGTTTTTTAGTTTTTTAGTTTTTTAGTTTTTTAGTTTTTTAGTTTTTTAGTTTTTTAGTTTTTTAGTTTTTTAGTTTTTTAGTTTTTTAGTTTTTTAGTTTTTTAGTTTTTTAGTTTTTTAGTTTTTTAGTTTTTTAGTTTTTTAGTTTTTTTAATTTTTTAGTTTTTTAGTTTTTTTGTTTTTTAGTTTTTTAGTTTTTTAGTTTTTTAGTTTTTTAGTTTTTTAGTTTTTTAGTTTTTTAGTTTTTTAGTTTTTTAGTTTTTTAGTTTTTTAGTTTTTTAGTTTTTTAGTTTTTTAGTTTTTTAGTTTTTTAGTTTTTTAGTTTTTTAGTTTTTTAGTTTTTTAGTTTTTTAGTTTTTTAGTTTTTTAGTTTTTTAGGTTTTTAGGTTTTTAGGTTTTTTATTCGATTTTTATGCCGCCCTTCTCCTTAGAGTCAGTGCGGCTTACAACATGTTAGCAATAGCACTTTTTAACAGAGCCAGCATATTGCCCCCACAATCCGGGTCCTCATTTTACCCACTTCGGAAGGATGGAAGGCTGAGTCAACCTTGAGCTGATGATGAGATTTGAACTGCTGACCTACAGATCTACAGTCAGCTTCAGTGGCCTGCAGTACAGCACTCTACCTGCTGTGCCACCCTGGCTTTAGTCCAAAGACAGGAATCTAGATTTCAGAATAAACCTGATTAGGAGTTGACAGCTGGCAACTAATGTTATATTTTCTATACATTTCTTCCCCCCCCCCCACTTACATTTCATTTTAATATAAATTTAGCCTTTATATTGACAGAAAGGGTGAAGTCTTGAAATGGAATTCTCCAGTACGATTCCCCATCTCCTGCTGAATTAAATTAAAATGCCTTCTGGTTTCTTCACTTGATTCATGCATTGAAATTAAAAAGTAGGGGAAAGTGAGAGCAACTAGTTTTGACTCTGATTTAATGTGTACATGGGTGATTGTGAAAAGGATAGACACTATACATTTTTCAACCTTCTCAGTAAGCATCCTTTATATCTGCACTTAGTTTTTCTGAGCTGTGTAATTATGTGCCAAAGTGCTGTTTAACCAATTAGTCATAGTCATCTATTCCCAGTATTCTCTCAGCTCCCAGACTGATGTCCTTCTGGCTTGATTCCTGAGTCTACAGAGTATCAATATAATATGCAGGACATGCTTATCTGTATCACCCACTAATACAAAAAAAAATCATTGCCCTTGTGATGGATATGGCCACCAACATGTCCTAGGGAATAATAATTCCATTTAGACTACAGGAATGTTTGAATATTAAACAATGCATTCTGAAGAGACCCACTCTTCAACATTAATTGAAAAAAATGATCATGCCTTTAAAGATAATTCAGAAACAGGGCCTATTATTAAAAAAAGGTGGTTACTATGTGTTCTGCTGGGCTCTCTGGTAGAAGCCTCCCGAAAATTCAAGGATACAAATTTCAGACACACACACGTTTGAAAATTCAAAACAATGTGCTTTATCACAAAATTCAAAATAAACTGAGCACTCTTTTTGTATTGCAAAGAGCACTTGTCCCAAAACAACCGGGTAATCTGTACAATTTCCCTTAATCAGTCTTTATGTTCTTAGCTAGCAGCTGTGAAGAAACTTCACACCCCTTCTTCTTCCACGAAGTGAAAAACCCACACACTTTGCTCTGTGTTGGTTTCAAAGACGTGAAAAATCAACAAACAAAGTCAAGGCATGATTCCTGAAGAACTGCGATCAGATACTCTTCCACAACAGCCAAACCCACTACAGTGGAACCCCGACATACGAGCTGCTCTACTTACGAGCAACTCGAGATAAGAGCTGGGAGGGGAGAGATATTTTTGTTCTACTTACAAGCCCAAATTCGGGATACGAGCGCCAAGGAGCTGTCTCCTGAAGCCGAACGCTAACTTCCGCGTTCGGCTTCAGGAGACAGCTGCGAAGCGGCGCGCGTGTTTTAAAAGGTTGCAGCCGGCCTGGGGGGCTCGGGGGGTGCTTGCAGCCGGCCTGGGGGGCTTGCCAGCACCCCCCCGAGCCCCCCAGGCCGGCTGCAACCTTTTAAAACACGCGTGCGGCTTCGCAGCTGTCTCCTGAAGCTGAACGCGGAAGTTAGCTCTTTTTCTTTCTCTCTTTTACCTTCCCTTCCTCTATTTCTTCTTTTCTTTCTCCTTCCCACCTTCTTCCCTCCCTCCCTCCCTTCACTCATTCCTCTCTTACTCTCCCCTTTCATAAGTTTCCTTGCTTCCTTCCTCTGTTCCTGTCCCTTCCCTCTTTCCTTCCTTCCTTCCCACCCTCCGTCCATTCATTTATCCCATTCCTCTCTTGATCGCTTAAAGCCGGTCCCTGGTGCAAAAAGGGTTGGGGACCTCTGTCCTACAGGATTGGGTGGCAGAGAAGTTGAACATATGTAAATTTAAAAGTTTAAGAAAGTTTACAAGTTAAGTGAAAGAAACTTCATTATTCATTTATATGTACATGTACATTTCTTCATTAAAAACTTGTCTTTCTGCATAATTTAGACTAACTTTGTGAGTTTTTTGAGGGCTGGAACCAATTAAAATTATTTACATTAATTCCTATGGGGAAAAGTCGTTCGAGATAAGAGCTGCTCGACTTAAGAGCCCAGGTCCGGAACGAATTAAACTCGTATCTCGAGGTACCACTGTATTTGTAGCAGCAGCCCTAATTACTCTAGCCCCACCCAAACACAGGTGGCCTCTCTTATCTCCGGTAATATGTCCTTACTTGGTCTCTTCTACGCATAATTCTGCACTTGCGTGGGTCCAAGACATCTTAATCTGAATCAATGGAAGATAATGGAGATTGACTGTCTGGGCTGTGTGCCAAGCCCCCCTCTTCCAAGTCACTCCCACCTTCTTCTTCGGCCAAGGAAACTAAATTCTGAACTGACTCTGTCGGCAATAACACAGGCCTATGACATGTTGAGGTTTCCCCTGCATCCACCTCCACATTCCTTGGGGCAGGAGTTGGGCCAGAGCCAACCACAACATCATGTATTTGCATCACATTAATAATAATAATAATAATAATAATTTAATAGATTTGTATGCCGCCCCTCTCCGAGGACTCGGAGCGGCTCCCAACAACAATGCACAATGTACAAATCTAATGTTAAAAGAACGATTTAAAACCCTTATTATAAAACAACAAACACACAACCTAACAGACCATACATTAAAAAACCATAGTAGCTAAGGGGCATTTCAGTTTCCCCATGCCTGGCGACACAAGTGGGTTTTCAGGAGCTTTCGAAAGGCAGGGAGGGTGGGGGTGGTCCTAATCTCTGAGGGGAGTTGATTCCAGAGGGATGGGGCCGCCACAGAGAAGGCTCTTCCCGTGGGTCCTGCTAGACGGCATTGTTTACTTGACAGGACCTGGAGAAGGCCCACTCTGTGGGAACTAATCGGTCGCTGGGATTCGTGCGGCAGAAGATGGTCTCGAAAATATTCTCGTCCGATGCAATTTAGGGCTTTATAGGTCATAACCAACACTTTGAATTGTGACCAGAAACTGATCGGCAGCCAGTGCAGGCTGCGGAGTGTTGACGAAACATGGGCATATCTAGGAAAGCCCATGATTGCTCTCGCGGCCGCATTCTGCACGATCTGAAGTTTCTGAACACTTTTCAAAGGTAGCCCCATGTAGAGAGCATTATAGTAGTCGAGCCTCGAGGTGATGAGGGCATGAGTGACTGTGAGCAGTGACTCCCGGTCCAAATAGGGCCGCAACTGGTTTCTACTTTTATAAATAAAAAATGCTTGTTTTGATTAACACTGATTGGATCTCTTAAATTCATCGACCTCTGCGGGTATTAAAGGTTCAAACAGATTTTTATTATCCGTGACATGGTAGCAGAGGATGGTTTCGATCCATCAACCTCTGCGGGTATTAAAGGTTCAAACGGACTTTTATTATCCGTGACAAAACCCACAGCCGCTCCGTCTTGTCAGGGTTGAGTTTGAGCCTGTTGACACCCATCCAGATTCCAACATCCTCTAGGCACCGGCACATCACTTCCACTGCTTCTCTAACTGGACATGGGGTGGAGATGTAAAGCTGGGTATCATCAGCATTGTACTACTACTAATAGCATACTACAGTATTTCTCAACTTTTTTTTTGTCATGGACTCCCTTTAAATACTTTTGTGGCTATGATTATGGCCATGGACCCCCCAAGATTTAAATCAAAATTTAAATTATAACATTTATTGAATCTTCACAGACCCCCTATGATGACATCAACCCCCAGGGATCTGTGAATGACAGGTTGAGAACCACTGGCATACTAGATGAACTCTTTGCTATTCAGTTTCAGGCTCCATTGAAAGGACTAGACTTGACCTTTAAAATCAAAAATAGCTTATCAATTTATTAAAATTTATTAGAAAGTTTTCTGAACTTGTCTAGGCTTTAGGATTGGCATTAAAGATTTTGCTGCATGATCTAAGCCTTTGTGAGGCTTACAAAGCTAGTAGATAGCTTCATACAGAAATGTATATTGATTTATTTATTCTGTATTGATTTATTTTATTCTGTTTTATTTTCTAAATAAAAACTTTTGTATTTAGGTTAGTCTTGATGCCTCCATTGATGCAATGCTTTTTATTATTTGTTTTTGAGTTTATTGATATGCGGGTCTATATATTAACATCCAACCCAATAATTAGACTAGAAAATGTACTGTCTAGAAATGCATCTATCTCTTCCCTTCCCTTCCCTTCCCTTCTCTTCCCTTCCTTCCCCTTCCCTTCCAGAAGATCAGGGTGGGTTCCACTTTCCTTCACTACTGGTTCGCATTGCAATGTTTTGTACACATGTGCTCAATAAACTTGTGCGCATGCGCATGTCCCTTTGTGCAATTCTGCTTCCATGCATGCTCAGTAGCTATAATCAGCCAAAACACAGCTGAGGAGCTGATCAGCTATGCTTCAGAAAAAGGAATAAAGGTAAGTATAAATCTAATCCTACGTAGCTTCTGCTCTGGAAATCTCACACTACTTACCAGAGCCTACAAAACTTTTGCCAGACCCATCCTCGAATACAGCTCATCTGTTTGGAACCCCTATCGCATCTCAGACATTAACACCCTTGAAAATGTTCAAAGATACTTCACAAGTGAAGTGGTATATAAGGCTAAGTGCTATTGCAGATGTCTTCAATTTTTACTCAGATTCCTCCAAAGCATAAAAAGAACTGAAATTATTTAAAAGAGGCCAGCTGGAATTTCTCATTGATATGACCCATAGTACAAATAGGTTTGTTGTTTAGTTAGAGCCAACAGAGAGTTGAAGGCCAGGGACTTGCAATCCAGTCTTCTTCTGAGAGCCAGCTGACGATCTGCCAAAGGCCTCCTAGTGCCAGGTACCTGCTTCTTTATAGCTAGTTGAGAATCTTACTATAGTGACTTCTTGGCAGGCTTATCTCAAATTTCAACATTTCAAATGCTGAACTGCAGGAGGCCCCAAACCTCCTTAGGACTTATTGGTGAAAAAATGGAAACGAAAGCCTCCTCTCTATCTTGATAGAAGCAAGCATTGTGATCATTGTGTTTCATTCATTTCATTAAAAAAAAAAAAAGATGGCGACACCCATGGACTGGCATCAATAGATCCGATTCAGTGACATTGTTGTGATGTCACCGGTGGGTTGCTACCAGTACGGGCAAACTGTGAGAACCAGGAGGAACCATCCCTGATTAGAATTAAACTTTAGCCACGTTTTTCTATAACTGATGGCTGAAAGTTTGTAGGAAGCAAAGATCAACAGACCTTACCTTCTAGAGAAGGGAGGTTTATATCAATTTAAATTAAACATACTATTATACCAATTTACATTAGTGTCAGAAGAATAGAATAGAATAGAATTTTATTGGCCAAGTGTGATTGGACACACAAGGAATTTGTCTTGGTGCATATGCTCTCAGCGTACATAAAATAAAATATACATTTGTCAAGAATCATGTGGTACAACACTTAATGATTGTCATAGGGGTCAAATAAGCAATGAAGAAGCAATATTAATATAAACCTTAGGATATAAGCAACAAGTTACAGTCATACAGTCAACATGGGAGGAAATGGGTGAAAGGAATGATGAGAAAAACTAGTAGAATAGAAGTGCAGATTTAGTAGAAAGTCTGACAGTATTGAGGGAATTATTTGTTTAGTAGAGTGATGGCGTTCGGAAAAAAGAAGAACCAAAGTCCCATAAAAAACTCAGAGACAGGCATTTTCTCAAAGTTCCCATTTATTAGAATTCGTATAGTGGCCCATTTGGGAAACCCCAAATCTCAGAGTTCAGAGATTTCCCCTCAGTAAATCAAAACCCCAAATCTACCCCCTGCATCCATCATATGGTCCAATTTTCATCCATCCCAATCGGGAGCCATCCCTTCAACCACTCCTCCTCCAAGTACAGGAATACCATGACCCTGACCGAAAAGAAGAATGCTATTATGTCTAACTACATTTCATCTACTAAATTCCCCCCTTCTAATTTCCCAAGTGCAAGAATATGGCAGCGTGGAAGCTTCTATGCTAATAGGGCTTCCAAAGCTGACAATTAGATAAATAAAATTGAAAAGAAATCGCATGCCATTAATTTAAATTAATTGTGGGCCATTCAGTGAGACCCTGATTCTCATTTATTTGTATTTGTATTTATTAGATTTGTATGCCGCCCCTCTCCATAGACTCGGGGCGGCTAACAACAGTAAAAAGACAACGTAAACAAATCTAATATTAAAAAATCTAAAAAACCCAAGTTAAGAAATCAGTCATACATATAGTCATACCATACATAAATTTTATAAGCCTAAGGGAAGGGAATATTTCAATTCCCCCATGCCTGACGACAGAGGTGGGTTTTTAAGAGCTTACGAAAGGCAAGGAGGGTGGGGGCAACTCTGATATCTGGGGGGAGTTGGTTCCAAACGACATAGTTTAGTTGACGGGACCCGGAGAAGGCCAACTCTTTGGGACCTAACTGGTCGCTGGGATTCGTGCAGCAGAAGGCAGTCCCGGAGATATTCTGGTCCGATGCCATGAAGTGCTTTATAGGTCATAACCAACACTTATATTCATATTAACAGGAGAATGACTTCTTAAATATGTTATATAAGAGTAGGCATATTAGTTTAGACTCAGTCATATATTTCTGTCTCCTACTGTATATTTCCTTGGCTACAAAGAAATCCTGATTCACTCACACAGCTATTTTAAAAAAAACACTAATGTGCATGTCACCATGTACTTTCAACTGCCAGGCAGTTCTAGGTTTGCCTACAATCTCTCGAGCGAGAAGAGGCTCATCATGAGCTATTTCCAGCCATTGGTGAAAGTAAAATGACAAAGTTCAGATAAGATGTCTTCAGACATCAGTCACTTATCTCGCCAATCTTTCTGAACCTGTTCCAGCTTATGTTATCTGCAAGCCTTCTATTGCAGTGTCTAGATTTTCCAAGCAATGCCTTTTGTCACTTGACTGCAGTCTTGTACATTGGAGACATATCAAGTTGGGAAAGTTCCCATAATTGGGTGCAGCGTAGTTTTGCTTTGGTTGAACTAAGAGAGTGCAAACTGTAACTGCTGGTGTTTGAGGCATTCTGAAATAAAATTATCATAGAAGCTGTTGGTCTATTGCACATAGGTGGAAGAAGGAGTACAGTGTTCCCTCCATTTTCGCAGGTTCGAACTTCGCGGATAGCCTATACCACAGTTTTTTAAAAAAATATTAATTAAAAAATACTTCATGGGGTTTTTTCTATACCTTGATTTTCCCACCTGATGACATCATACGTCATCACCAAACTAATAATTTTTGCAAATAAATAACAAAAAAAAATAATTATTGTTAATAAATAATTATGTTTATAAATATCAGGATCACTAAGTGTCTTATTCAATGGTGAGTACCAGTAATAATGGTGAGTAAATGGTGGTTAAGGGAATGGGAAATGGTAATTTAGGGGTTTAAAGTGTTAAGGGATGGCTTGTGATACTTGTTCATAGCCAAAAATGGTGTATTTACTTCCGCATTTCTACTTTGCGGAAATTTGACTTTCGCGGGCAGTCTCGGAACGTATCCCCGCGAAAATCGAGGGAACACTGTATTAGAAATATATAATGTAAAAATAATAAATGCAGGATAAATAAAGAAATGAGAATAAGTCGGAACTGTTTAAAGCCTTGTTTGTCGTTTCTCAAAAGCCTTTCTAAATATGACTCAGCAGACAAAGAAAAACACACTTCAGAATTGATAAAGGTATAGCAAGAATCTACTCTGCAATCATAAATGATCTCTTTTCTCCAGAGCCAGTACAATTATATCACAATATGTTGAAGAAATGGTCAAAAAGTTGTTGTATGCAATTTTTGATGGAAATTGAGTTGGAGAATATTGAAGAAGAGACTATTCTCATTATTCAGAAGTGGAAGTGAAAGGATTCAGGCAGTTCAGTACTAAACAAAGGTATGAGAAAAGATGTCATTTCACAAGCACTGTTTTATTGTTACCAGGACATGTTGTTAATTACACAATTCCACTTCTTATAGCAGAATGAGTTGCCGGTAAGGCTAGGAGAATATTCTAGGAGTATTGACTTTCCTCTCAGTCAGAGTCTTGGCAAAATTTATCATGCATTTCTAAGCAAGAGGCATATAGGCAGATGGTACTGCAATCCAGAGAATTTGCAATGGGTTGAACAATTCATAAATAGTTTTGCTTTGTTCTGGAAGGGAAAGTATCAAGTAGAAGCCAATCAGATTCTAGGTGTGTCCATATGTTAGTTGACAATTTTTAAAATTGTCTACTACCAGTTTAGAGAATGGTATTGAATTGCTGTTCATTACATTTCTACACGACATCAAGCTGGTGTAGAGGTGGGTGTCCAATACTTTATTTATTTTTATTTATTTTGTCCAATACACAATACATATTGAAGAGAATAGACATGGAGTATTATATATAAAGAAAAGATATAAAAATAGAGGAGAAGATATATGAAAGGGAGAAAAGATATAAGATATAATACATTTAAAGGATAAAATCCTATTAAAAATAAAGTACAAGGGAGAAACATCTTTTTAAATTAAGGGGGACACTCAGAAAATAAGATGTATACCCCCGTATATGATTGAAGAGCATTTTTTCTCTTCCTTAGACATCATCTAAACTATCTTCTCTTGTTACAGCACAACTATTTTCAGAAGAATGCCATCAATAAAAATTACATTATAGCTTTTTGCAGAAGCATCAAGAGTATCTAATATTTATGGCAGATCACAGTAGGGAGCCTCTTGGTAAACAGCTATAGACATTGTACAGTACAAGTAATTTCCATTGGGCTTCAATTTCCAGTTTTAAAATCTGGGATGGGGGGGGGAATCTATGTGCATTAAAATGAAAGAAAGTGCATTGCCTATAAATAGGCACAAAAGCAATGATTTATTCAAGCTTACATTTGTCAAACCTTAGCACATATTGGCTCAGTGAATCACAAGACATCTTTTCTTTAAATCACTCCTCTGTCTCTTTGTTTTTGACAGCTCTTTCTTCAGCAGAGTTAAAATAATGCAGGTCATCTTTAACTTATGACTTGTCATTTAGCTACCATTTGCAATTTGAATTTCCCCAAAACTACTTATGACCTATTTTCCAAGTTATGAGGATAGCTCCCCTATAGAGATATGATCACATTTTGGGCGCTTGACAAGCAGCTCATCTTTATGGTCATTTGCAGAGTCTTGTTAGTCACATGACCAAAATTTGCAATATGTTTTTTCTGGTTTCAGGTAGTTGCTTCTAATTTCTGACAAAAAATGCCCTGTGGGGAAAACTGGTTCACTTAATGACCACTGCAAAAATATTGAAAAATCAGATGCAGTCACATGATTTTTTTGACTTACAATCGCAATGGCTTGTGAGTATAATTCAGGCTTGATTTCAGACATAAAATGAGGATTAATTGTATACATATGGAACAGGTAAAAAGCCATCATAAAACATGTTGGCTTCACTAGTCACCCTTAGCCTCTCATAGACACAATGACAACAAATGCAATTGTCCTTGATTACAATCTGTATAGTCTGGAGGACAGAAGGAAAAGGGGGGACATGATCGAAACATTTAAATATATTAAAGGGTTAAATAAGGTCCAGGAGGGAAGTGTTTTTAATAGGAAAGTGAACACAAGAACAAGGGGACACAATCTGAAGTTAGTTGGGGGAAAGATCAAAAGCAACATGAGAAAATATTATTTTACTGAACAAACTTCCAGCAGACGTGGTAGATAAATCCACAGTAACTGAATTTAAACATGCCTGGGATAAACATATATCCATCCTAAGATAAAATAAAGAAAATAGTATAAGGACAGACTAGATGGACCATGAGGTCTTTTTCTGCCGTCAGACTTCTATGTTTCTATGTTTCTACAATTTCCTGGAAATGTCAAAGCCAAAGATTGGTGTATTTCCCATCCCTTCCATCAAACATAACCAGCAGGAAAGCCTATGCCAATCATTCTCGTTAATGTGGATTGGATTTGAAGCTTGCAGAGGAGGCGGATTTTGACATAAGGCTAGACTAATGAATTTGACTCTCTGCTAGAATGCCTTCTGTTTGCTGGAGAGACGGAGTAACGACACGGACACCAGAGCTGGATTTAAAATTGGGTCATTTTTATTAACATAAATTTGCATAATTTATTCAAATACTTTGCATAAATTAGCATAAACAACTATGACCCGGAACTGGACCTGCAGGGTCAAACAAATACTTCCGGGGCGGAAATGACGTTATGCCAGTAAACATTCCTGGGCAACACATGGGCGTATCTCGATGCAAGGTCCAGGTGAGGGCCAGGCCGTCACCTGTGACCTTTTCTGCCATGCTGTGCATGAGGGGGGTCCCACCGGCTAACCCGAATCGGGGAATTAAAGGTGCAGGACCCAAAGACAGGTTCCCCCCAGCTGCTCAGGCAGAAACTCCCTCCATGAGCTTGCAGAGAACCTGTCAATCATCCCCAAAGATGCCCAAGGGAGAACGCGCGGTTGCTAAACCACCCAATTTTCCGCCCCTAACCTGCCTACCCAAATGACCAAAGGTAAGCCAATTAACCTAATTAATGCAAGCACCCCCTAACCGCACAGCCATTACCCCAGTGTGGAATGGGCGAAAAAACAGCTCAGCTAAAAGGCAGAACTGCAAAAAATTCCCATTCGGCCCCCTAAGGGCGACCCCTAAGCACACTGCAAAATAGTGGAGGGCGGGCGGGTGTCTGCTCTAAAGCTTGGTCCGGGCGAAAAGGAAGAGCCCCGGGCCTGCTCGCCCTTATATAGGGCAAGCAGGCCCCGCCCGGACCAATCAGGGGCCTGGCCAATCAGGCCCCGATCTCCCGAGCGAAGTCTCGCATCGCGAGACTTCGCCCGGGATCCAAGATGGCGGCCGCCATGAGGGACCGTGTCTCCCGGTCCCTCCAGCAAAGCCTGCCTGCCGGGTAAGTCCGGCGCTGTCATTTCCCCCCTTCAAATGCTTTGTGCAGATTCATGCAAAGAGAATCTGGCTTTCAGCTGATGTCAACTTCCCTTTGGAGCCACATTTAGTACTATTTCAGAAGAGTACCAAAACCTTGTTCAAAAGCAGTCTGAACACATCTGACAGCATGGAGGGTTGCACCATGAAACAGTAGAAAATTGTGCCTCCCACCCCCTGCTACCATTGCAGATTGGCTGCTGCTCAAGGTGTTTCAGGCCAACTGCAGAGAATAATAGGTACATTTTTCTACTACCTAAAACAAAATGACAAACAACAGTGCTTATAGATTAAAGGAATAAAGAATAAACTCCCAACCATCCAAGTGAAAAGCAAGTGTCTTCACCACTAAGCCACCACACCACTCAGTCAGGGGTGGGTTACTGCCGGGACGGGGGGGGGAACCCTGTGGGGTAGCGAAAATGGAGCTCCACCCCAGAGCACCCAATTTGCACTGAAAGATGTTGAAGGAAAATGCAGGGCGTCCTACATAAGCCACGCCCACAGTGTGGTAGTAAAAAAATTGGTAGCCCTTCACTGCACTCAGTGAACCACCTATAAAATGGCTGCTTAAAAGTGTCAGAATATATCCATGGTGAAACTTATGTCACAGTAATACAGTTGATACCATTTCAAGCAAGGATGATTTTAAGACTGATTCGTTTAAGAAACGGTGATCAAATTAAGGCAACATGAAGAATACACAGCAGAAATAAATTGCTGCTGGGGATATGTGTACCATGTTTAGATGCAAAGGAGTTCTGAATCACTCATTCTTTCACCCACTGTTGTGTCTATAGCAGTGTTTCCCAACCTTGGCAACTTGAAGATATTTGGACTTCAACTCCCAGAATTCCACAGCCAGCGAATGCTGGCTGGGGAATTCTGGGAGTTGAAGTCCAGATATCTTCAAGTTGCCAAGGTTGGGAAACACTGGTCTATAGGACAGTTTAATAAGGATACCTTTCCTCTGTTCCTTGGGCGGGAAAATACTGAAACAGGATTGGTTGGCTCAGCCTGGCAGCAAGGATATAAATAGCTGCCAGGCTGCCATGTTGTTGACGTATTTCTAGTTCCAGTTCCAATAAATTGTTCAACGGTTTACAGACTACGCTATCTCATTCCTGCGCGAATCTAACATTTGGTGACGACAGGAACCTAACAACCACCATTAGTAAATTCTTGCACACACAGTTTCAAGATGAACTGAAAAAATAGACGCCTAAGAAGAATGAATGGGACCTGAATCTCTATTGCATATTTACATTGAGAAATTCCCAAGCCATTTCAAGTAAAAAAAAAAAATTAATAAGAAAAATAAGAAAAGGTTTTAACCTAGCTTCTTCTATAGCAATGACTACAGAAGCTAAAACTAAGCACATATGCAAGATACCTTTCCAGGGAATGAAAATAAAGCTATTATTTCTGTAAATATAGAGTAAATTCTATAATTTCTGTTTGTTTTGGTTCTTTCAGAGAAACATGGCCTAGGAAATATTTTTCTTAGTGGTAATTTCTCTGGCAGATGCCAGAATTGCAGCTTTTGTAGATAAATACTAAAAGGCTGAACATTCCTAGCATTTTCTAGTTAAGGAGAATTCTGATAAAGATTAAATCACAACTATTGTAGGAAACTTGGAAACTTTCTTGCTTCATAAATATATCTTAAATGAATGTGCTTGTGAGTGTGTGTGTGCATGTGTTTGTTTGTTTTCTTGAACAATATGCAGTAGAGTTTTCTAATACGCAGTAGAGATTATAAACTTCCATACATATCATCCATCACTGCATACAATTAATACACCATTCATATTCAATCTTCTGCTTACTTCCAAGAAATTGTTCTTATGATTTACAATATCACGTTCCTCACAAAATATTCCACTTTAGAAGAAGATCTGGAGTTCTACTGGTTCAGCCAAGTTAATCTTGATTTCTCAAGAGGGATATTACTAAAGCTGCTTTTTGAAAGGCAAAAATTCTCAGAAAGGGAACCAGATCCATGTTTTGAAAGTTTTCCTTTTGTTGTTTTGACATGAAAAATGAAGTATATTGTTCAAGTGTTAATGGGATTTTGCTTTTTAGGCTGCATTAGTTAATGGATGGGTTGATCCATTAACAATGTAAAATTATGCCTTTCCCTGAATGTCTATTTTTCCTAAATACAAAATATTTCACTTTCATTCTTTTTGAAAGGATGGAATTCACTTCAATTGCCTTTTATGTAACTTATTCGTATTTTAAAAATTCCTTCTTTAATCCTTCTCAAAGGCATATAATTTTAGTACTTTCTTAATGAAGTGAGACTAAATCCATAAACAATCATCTGTATCTATTATTTTTGAATATAGCAGAGCTTTGACAATTTATATTAAGCATTTAGTAACAGAATCTCTACAGTTAATTTGTTTGCAATTATTAAATGCACGAACAATTGTTAAAAACTGCTTAAAAGCTACTGAATTGCCGTATAATTTTATTTATTTTATTCATTTAATTGTACTAATTCATAATATACTTGAATAATAGATACTGGTATTTAGAATAAATTGCACAGCATTTGTTTATATTTGATTCTAAAGTAATGCTCTTTTACCATTATTTCTCAGTGACTGCCTTCATAGTTAAGCTTTAAACAATGTTGAACAAAATTATATTCACATTTGAGCTACAATGCAAAAGCCACTGGAATAGCATCAGTTTTTGTGCACAGTTTGTACATACCAGTTAACAAAAATAATCTGATACCATTCAAAATGGAGATATCATGGTCCTCAAAATGTACTTTATTTCACTTGGTGTAAACAAACCATTTAAAATGTAAGTGAACAATATTTAAAAGTGACTGCTACCAACCAGCCTTGCTATTAACATGGATATAATATAATAATAATGTGGTTTCCAATTTCCCCCCTAATCTCAGAAACGTGAATTAATATGAATAAAGAGAGCTCTTTTGCAGATGCAGTGGATATAAAGTTGCTCATCAAAACCAAGGTGTATTTGTACAGAGTAGCTAAATAACAAAGGAAGTCACTTTATCCAAGTTTAAGCAAGTAAGCATCTATCTGTAACTGTTTAAAAAAAATCGGGAGAATGAACTGCAGCTTTCTCAAAGGCTGCCCTCTGCCCAGCAGGTACTTATATGCCCAGTTAATAATAGTGACACATATGAGAATTGACACTAGCATAAGAGAAGAATAAAAGTTCCACTATTATGGGAAGAGAGACTGGCCATGCATACTCCCAAATTAACATTGATTCTGCAGTTGCAACTGACTAGGCATATGAATGGAAAGCAATGGAAATTCAAGTACTTTGCAAAGATTATGAAATCAAAGGCAGCAAACCTATTCTCTAATAAGAATTCACCTATTAATTCACCTGCAGAAAGAAAATCTGAACTCAATATTGTACTTATCAGGCTTTTTGGAATACGAGAGTCAAACCTCTGTAAGAGGTTATTACTGAATTGACTTTCCTATCTTTTTTCCCTTTCCCTTTTTTATTTATTTCCTGCCCAAACTCTGAAGTATAGCATATACAGTACTCAGAATTTTTAAGCATTTTGAAATTGACAGTCATAATTTGTCATCCTGCAGACAATAAATTTCCATTGACGATCTCTGCAAAGGAAGAGAAATAAAAAAATAAAGTTTAATACATTGTAAATAGGAAGACAACACCAAATATGTTAAGATTCTGATTTAGATTTATTTACAATAGATTTTTTTTTAATGAACTATGGTTTTCTAGCAAAAGAAAAACAGCCATCAATATATATTTATTCTTTCCTTCCTTTAACAAGGTCTCTAGGGAGATTTTGAAATACTTGGGTCTTGAGTTTAAATAAAGTTGTTATACTTTATTTTTTGTTTTGGATGGTCTCGTAAAATTTTCCCAAAATGCAATTTTATCCACAAGCAATGCTGCTTAGAAACAAACTAAAGCAAAACATATTGCATTGAAAAAGAGGTAGAAACAAATTTTTCATTATTAAAACTGAGAAGATTTTCTAGCTCTATTCTTTTTGCTAGATGCAATGATTAAATGGAGCCAGTTAATAGTTAAAGCTACCAGGCTACAACCTGGGAAAATATGAATTTTCATCTAGGAACAAAGTCAGCTACGTGACTTTGGACCAGTCGTTATAACATAATCCTCTCTAAAATATCAGGAATTCAGTTATAGTTTCTTTTGATCCTACAACTTCAACCTGTTACGCTAAATTGCAGTTTTTAAGGAATCTTCCTTTAATTCTACAAAAGCTGTAGAAGCCACTTCACTCAAATAAGTACAGTACTGTAGATCTATATGTTAAAAATATTGTAATTGATGTCTTGAATATACAATATAAATATCCTTATATACAATATCAATATCCATATTTAATATATAATAAAAACCCCTTTTCCCGTCAATGGCCAGTGCTAGGCACTTTCTATACTTAAAGTATTAGTTTTGGATTTGCCATTACTGAAAGGGAATCTATTAAGATACTATTGTGTGAGATAAAAATAGGCTGGTTGTTTTGTCTGACTGTTATCTAATTGTAAAGCGTTAAAGGTTCATTCTGGCTCTCAGAAAAGTCATCATGCTTTCCATTATGTCCATTGCTCCTACCACCCCTAGGCAATTATTTCATCTTCATCTTTAATTAAAAAAAATGTTTCACAGTGTAGTCATGTTAAGGCAAAGATTTAGCTTTCAACATCATTTCTGAATCTGACCTTTCTACACCAGAGAACGTTGTAGTTGCTCCGCGGATATAATGATCATAGGAATACAACATCATGTCCATATCTTCTCCATAGTGATCTGGATGTTCTGTTGTCATCCTTATAAGTCAGGAAAAAGAAAATAACAATCATTTCCCTATTTTGTACAATAATAATAGTCTATTGCAAATCCCATTGATAGTTGACACCAGTAGTGGGCTCCTATGGGTATGATCAGGTACGCAGTACCCGGAAGCAAAATTTTGATTTTTTTTTCTTTTTTCCCCTTCTGGGGTCTGTTTTTCCTATCACAGTAAATGAGGTTGAATGTGTATAATTTTAGAAGAGCTGTGTGTGCGTGTGTGTGCATACACTTTATATAGTAGATAATCAGGGGTGGGCTACTGCCCGGATGGGGGGGGAACACAGTGGGGTAGCGAAAATGGAGCTCCACCCCAGAACACCCAATTTACACTGAAAGATGTTGAAACAAAATGCATAAGCCACGCTCACAGTGTAGTAGGAAAATTTTTTGTAGCCCATCACTGGTTGATACTCAATTCAGATAGTTGAGCACCTTTGACAAATCTCAGAAGACCTGAAAACAATTAAGTAATCTTCAGAAAGTAGGAGTAGGGTGTTCTTTCTTTCTTTTTTCAAAGAAGTTTTTATTTTATTTTAAAAATTCTAAGTACAGAATGTGACTATACTTGGTCAGAATATTCATTTTTTTAGAAGCAAAAAAGTCAGTGTATCCTAGGAATCCATTTTTCTCCTATTGATACCAATTCCTGTGGATCTGGGAAGGGAGACAGAAAAAGCTATGAGTTTTATCAGTTTAATTTTATTTATTTATTTATTTATTTATTTATTTATTTATTTTATTTTTATTTATTTATTTTGTCCAATACACAATGAGGGTTTTAGTGGGTATATATCTATATACACATAGTAAAATACATGATGAAGGTTATAGACATATTCATAGTAAAATATATCTAAGAAATAATAAAAAAGAAGATATAGTAATAGAACATATCAATGAAAGAATAGAAGAAGAGATATAGGAATAGAACAAAGGTATAGGAGATATAGGAGAGCAATAGGACAGGGGACGGAAGGCACTCTAGTGCACTTGTACTCACCCCTTACTGACCTCTTAGGAATCTGGATAGGTCAACCATAGATAATCTAAGAGTAAAGTGTTGGGGGTTTGCAGATGACACTATGGAGTTCCACGCTTCGACAACTTGGTTACTAAAGTCATATTTTTTACAGTCAAGTTTGGAGCGGTTAATATTAAGTTTAAATCTGTTGTGTGCTCTTGTGTTGTTGTGGTTGAAGCTGAAGTAGTGCCAACAGGCAGGACGTTGCAGCATATGGTCTTGTGGGCAATACTTAGAGCTTGTTTAAGGCGTCTTAGTTCTAAACTTTCTAGGCCCAGGATTGAAAGTCTAGTCTCATAGGATATTCTATTTCAAGTGGAAGAGTGAAGGGCTCTTCTGGACATTTTCAAGGGTGTTAATGTCTGAGATGCGATATGGGTTCCAAACAGATGAGCTGTTTTCTATTATGTGTCTAAAAAATGTGAGGGGTTCCAATTTGAGTCAGTTATTAGGACTAGAGGCATAGTCTTCCAAACTTTCAGACTTGTGCTGAAGCCCATCCTCAGGGAAATTCTCTTTCTCAAGAATGTAAATATGTGTTCTTTAATCTTAAAATGTGATCTTTAAAGTGGTATTAAAGTGGTCACTAGTCATAGCTAGCTAAAGGAATGAGTTTTGCTTAAAACTAGAATAAGGAGTTTTAAGTTCTTCGTGAAGGCTGAATCAACCTTGAGTCAGTCAGGATCAAACTCCTGGCAGTGAGCAAAGTCAGCTTGCAATATTATATTCTAACCACTGTGCCACTATGGCTCCTTATAGTCGATACAGTATTTACTTCTTACTTGTTGAGAAATAAACAAATTAAGAGATAGAGGAGGAGCAAGATATTTAAAAGTTAGAGTAGTCAGTAGGGTAATATTACCAGCTTGCCTACAAAACAGTGGTTGGTTTTTGGACAGTTCCCATGGCACACATGTTGTAAAAAAAAAACCTACTACAAAATTCCATATAAACCAACCACCCCAGAGAGTTGTATATCTTTACTGTTCAATAAGATGACATAGGAAAAACTTGTAAGTCACGGTAACTTGCCCAAAGTGTTAACAAACAGAAATTAAGAATGTGAAGTTTCATTTTGTTAACACAGTGCTGTGGCGTCTATCTGTCTATGCCATCCTAACAATTACAGAGAATAAAATTACTCTATATTTCTCCATAATGAAGCATATAAGTACCAACTTTGTTGGGTAAGTTTACTTTTTCATAAACCCAGTCTATGTGATTTAATTACTGGTTGTTCTGCTTTTTTCCTTGTTTTTCAAAGGACCATTCAATGCATTATCTAAGCATTAGTTATAACAGAATAACATTGGGGTGGGGGAGAGGAAGATTTTAAAAGCACCATAGAACTTCAAAATTCTGGAACTATTTACAATTCAGACTGAATTTACTATGTCAGAAATTTTCAACTTGCCGAGGCAATGCACATGGAAGCAATAAAATCTAGACAAACTTTTGTTCCTTAATTGATTAAAATTGCACACTGTTCCCATCACTATATCCAAGTCTCCATATACAAAGAATGGAATGGAGTGGAATGGAATGGAATGGAATGGAATGGCAGGGGAGGGGAGAGGAGAGGGGATGGGAGGGGAGGGGAGAAGAGAAGGGTTGGAAGGGACTTTGGAGGTCTTCTAGTCCAACCCTATTTATCAGGCTCGCCCTGGTAATCCCCCAGCTCCCGAAGGCTGTGCGCCAAAGCACGAAGCCAGGCCACAGCGATCTCACGGTACCCGATGAGATCACTGTTGCCTAAATTGGCAAAGCGCCGAGGCCGTGTTCTTCCTGGGCCCGGCGCAATTTCGGCCGGCCGTTAAATCAGCCCACCGTGCATTTCAGAAAAAGAGTTGTCCAATCTCTTTAAACTTTCAGTGTTGGGAAATTCACAACTTCTGGAGGCAAGTTATTCCACTGGCAAACTGATGACACACATGCTACAGGTGACACGCCATGTCATATTTGATGACATGCCACTATGTCCCATTCTTCTTAGTTTTCTGATATTTTCTGAGGCTGAAGAGGCTGGACAAGAATGTGGGGTGCCCCCATGAGGCCTCTGGTGGCTCTAAAAATCACGTGAGAATGAAATGTTCTTTCCCTCTCATTTTAGAAACTGCAAAGCCACAAATTTTCTGGACCTCATGAAATATGGATCCAATAGGTAATTTGTTCTGAGGGACAAAGACAAATTGAAAAAATGTTTGCAATTATATCTGTTATATTTATTTATTTATTTATTTATTCATTCATTCATTCATTCATTTATTGGATTTCTATGCCGCCCCTCTCTTGTGTCTTGGGAAGGAAGAATGTGGTATCATGCACCAGAAGAATCAAGTTAGACATTTTCTGCATTTTCATACACTGAGCCCAAAAGGTTTGGCATCACTGAGCTAGATAATCCTGAATATGCATCCTAGCACATATCTTCTAAAAGTAGCAGTACAGTGTTTAAAATGTGATAAGCACCAAAGAACCCAAACATATGTTTCATATTTAGCAGAAATCTTCATGATAGGCTTCAGCAATAATATTAACAAGCTACTTTTCATAATGTACAATTGTTACCTTAAGTGAATATATATCATCTTACCCTTGTATGTTCCAGGGTTTAGTTTGTTTCAAGATTTTTTGATCTTTCAGCTTATTTTTATTCAAATTCATACATACTGCAGCTTCATGAAGATTAACAGATGGCTAGATAAAGGCTTTAGATCAACTATTCCCTCAGTCTACCATTGACACTTCATGTATGATTTAAAGGCACTTCACTGCTCTCTTAACTATTCTAGTCCTGTGATGATGGCAGATGGACTCTTCAGTTCCTGTAAGAACATTATTTCCAGATTGGGATGCTTTAGTATGGTTACCAGGTGTTCAGTTTGGGCAATTCACCTGCTGCTGCCAGGAGAAGTGATTGCCAATCTTTTTTTTTCTTTCTGTTGGCAAATCCTGCTAAACACACTTACTTTTCAGAAAAGTAGGGTGCTTCCAAATTAAAAGCATAAAATTTGCACGCACAACAATCAACTTTCTTGCATTTGCCAGATGTCACTTCTTAATCTATGACATGGCTATTGTGGTAGAAATGTCACAGAAATACAGTTCTTATAATGTTTATCAAATGTGCAGAATGCTGCTTGTTTGGAGTATGGTTGAAAGTTGTTTGTAATCAGTATTTTTCTTTCCTGAGTTCCTACATTATTGCTTGCTTTTACATTGTGAGAAAGAAAGGTTTTACCCAATGATGGGCTCCTACAGGTACGGTCAGGTACATAGAACTGTTAGAAAGATTTTGAATATTTCTTCTTTTTTTCTCTTTTGGGCTCTGGGTATCTTTTTCCCATCACAGTAAATAAGGTTGAATGTGTATAATTTTAGAAGAGCAGTGCGCGTGCTTGTATGTGTACATAGATTTTATATAGTAGATAATGTATATTTTTGTGAGCCTGTGTGTAATATGTATGTATGCATATGGTATATATACAGTGGTACCTCATGATACGAACCCCTCGTCTTACGAACAACCCGAGATACGAAACTGGGGTTCAGAAAATTTTTGCCTCTTCTTACGAACTTGTTTCTTCTTATGAACCCGCCGCCGCCGCTGCCAAGAAGCCCCGCCGCCCGGCTGTCGCTTTTTGAAACAGCCGGGGGGCTTCCCAGCATCCTCCTGAACCCGAACACCAAACCCGAACTTCCGGGTTCGGCATTCGGGAGGCCGCTGGGAAGCCCCGCCACACAGCTGTCACCTTTTAAAACAGCCGGGGGGCTTCTCGGAGGCCTCCCGAACGCCGAACCCGGAAGTTCGGGTTTGGCGTTCGGGTTCAGGAGGACGCTGGGAAGCACCCCTGGCTGTTTCAAAAGATGACAGCCGGGCGGCAGCGTTTTTTTGCGGGTTTTTTTTCATTGCACGGATTAATGGATTTTACATTGTTTCCTATGGGAAACAATGTTTCGTCTTACGAACTTTTTGTCTTACGAACCTCCCCCTGGAACCAATTAGGTTCGTAAGACAAGGTATTACTGTACATGGAATTAAATAGTATATTTTGAATGTTCAGTAACAGTAAGGGAAAATTTATCTCTTTGTGGCAAAGAGAAGCCAGGCACCCTAACCCTAGCCCAAATCCTTCATGTGAGTGACGTCAAGGTGACCATCTTTAAGCCAGTCACATGACTTTTAAGCAGTGATGGGCTACCAAAATTTTTACTACCACACTGTGCGCATGGCTTATGCATTTTGTTTCAACATCTTTCAGTGCAAATTGGGTGCTCTGGGGTAGAGCTCCAAATTTTGCTACCAGAACTGTGTTTCTGACCGTTCCTGTAGGAGCCCATCACTGCCTTTAAGCCACCCCCAGTCACATGATCATCAAACCCCTCCCACCTGGTCACATGGCCAGCAAGGCACACCCACAAAATAAGCCACACCCACAATGTGATAGTAACAATTTTTGCAGTTCTTCACTGGTTTTACCCCAGCTCCTGAATGGCCCAACAAATAAGTACCACAATAAATGTTTTGTTGCAATTACTGTTTTTAAAAAATAGGGGTGGAGGATCCTTCAGTGTTTTGTCTAAGTAACTTGAATGGGCTTTGTTCGATCAGTTTAAGAACACATTTGTTCACACATTTGCCTCTTAACAGCAGAGATAAAATTTGGATTTAGCACAATTGCATTAACAATCAAACTCCAAATTTACGATGTGAATGATTTGTTGCAAGTTTCAGAAAGTGGTGACTAATTGTCAGAGTTGTTTATGTACAATTATTTTAGAATAACCTCTCCTCAATTCATTGGAGCAAATTCTGAGTAGACATATCTACCTACAAAGAAGCAACCTTTCCCATTAACATCAAAAGTAATGTAGTACAAAATAAATATTTTCATTTACCTGGGATGTATAGAATGATCTTGAGACAGATAATGAAATAAAGGAGTTCAAAACAGATTTTCGAAATAATGAGTGATTTCAATCACCTTTACAAAAAAATAGCATATCTTATGATCCAGAAAGAGAGATAAAATTTCTGGATTCCACAAAGGATTATACTATGAAACCAACTAAAGAAGAGATCAACTTGATTTATTATACATTATGAAATGTGAACTTACTTGAACAGTTTGGAAACAATCAGCTACAAGTATAATTTATGTATATAAATTATACATAATTTATATACAAAAATAAATATACATACAAAAATTATGATAATTTCATAGCTATATTTTATATTTCTTGTATTTTTATCCTGCTACCAGTCCTTGGAGAATCTTTTTACAATCTGAACTCTTGCTAGAATCCATCTTGCATAGAAAAGACTACACTTATCTTTCCCATAAGACAGAAAAGTAAAACATTTGTAAAAGGCATATGTTGAAGCTGCCTTTTCCTAGAGTAAGCACAGGATGATCTGATCTGCACCCTACTCCATCTTTTTATAAAGAAAGATGAAGGTCAGATTTATACTGTTACTTAGGATGGAAAATTTTGGGGGGGAGACATGATGCAAAGTGAATCAGACTATGACCAACATATTGACAAAGTCAGAATATTAAGTTTTTTGAAGGCTTGGAGTATGTAGCATGGAGAGCATTTGTCTATAAAGTCACCAAGAGTCAGACACAACTGAACAGTTAAAACAACCACACCGTGTGTGTACACACATACAACATATCAAGCCTAACTTAGCATTTATAGTGTAATTTTAAACATATCAATGGTAACATTGTAAAAAATAATGACATTGATTTGAGCATGTTCTCTGAAATAGTCCATCTCTGCCACTTTTCCCCTCCTTTTGTGTTTTTGCTACTTTGTCTGGTGAAGGTGTAATGACTTGGACAATCGTTTCCCAGAGCTAGCTTCTGATCTTGAATTGCAATAATATGGATTAATATGGATAGACAGTTCAGTTTTGTGAACTCACCAACATGAGTATGGACATCTCCGGCTGTAGCGGCAACAATAAAACTGCCACTCTCGATCAAGCACAGATGGAAAATATTGGCTCTGGAATCCTGCCACTAGCCCATTATTTGAACATGTTTGATACCTGGAGGGGAGAAAACCCACATTTTAAAGCACATAAACATTAGGAAAATAAAAATCACAACTACAAGCCTTTCCGTGCAGATTATTAGAAACTAGTGGCAACTGATACAGATTAAGAGAGTTGGAAGGGTCCTTGGAGGCCATCTAATCTCACCCTCCACCCAAGCAGACCCTCCACAATTTTTGTCAGGTGGCAGTTCAATCTCTTCTTCTTCCAACGATGAAGCTCCCACAACTTCAGAAGGCAAGCTGTTGCATTGGTTGATTGTTCTCACTGTCAGAAAAGTTCTCATTATTTCTACTTGAATCTCTCCTTGTTCTGTTTTCATCCATTATTCCTTGTCTGAACTTCAGGACCTTGGAAAACAGCTTGACGCATTCCTCTCTGTGGCAGCCCTTCAAATATTGGAACACCGTTAACATGATTCTTCTGGTCCTTCTCTTCACTAGATTAGCCATCCCCTGTTCCGGCAACTGTTCATTGTTTGAGAATTACTAAGGACCAGATTCTCATAAATATTTTTTCTCTTAAAGAAGCATAAGAAAGGAGATAAAATTGTGGCTGTTAAACCTATCCATCCATCTGGGAGGTGTTTTCTTTTTCCTGTTTAAATTATAGCATTTTAAAAAAATTACTTCTGAGCCAAAAATTAGTACAGTGTATGAATTTATTTTTGTTTTGAGAAAATGGAAGTGACCACTCTAAATCCAGCATAAAGAAATTCTGTACAGAGTTTTCTTCCTGCTTGTTTCCTCCATTTCATTTTTAACAAGTCTATTAAGTCAAACTTCTAACCATATGAAATATTTCCATATACTGCCACTCTTATTTCCTGAAAAGCTATAGCCTCTTTTGTTTTTTTTGAAAACTAGATGCCAAACCATGTTCTTCTTCAATTCTTTTAAATATGCAATGCATAAAAATCTTGGCTTCATCCTTCGCACTGTTCAGTTTGGAAGAACAAAAATAGATATACAGATACATATCTGCATATTCTCCAGGCACTTAACAACCCTTTTTTTCACTCTCCAACCCTTTGAAATCATTTTGAAAATGGCTTGTGGTTATCCTCACCATAGCTATCTTTCAGATGTAGAGAACAGCAGGAATCAATAAGCATTCCCCACCATTAGGCAATAAGAAGTGGAGAAATCAATGTTTACCACCCTAGTTTATTGTTCTTATGTCTATTTTTTCTCCTTAACTATTAAAAACAACCAGAATTGCTTTGAATATAAACAGTAAAACCATCTTTAAGACCATATTGATTTAAGAAAATCATTGTGAAGATCAACAACAAAAAAAATATTTGGCAAGCAAACAAAACTGGCTACATAGCCAACTTCAAAAGCCGCTACAAAAACATATGCGAACAAATAAAGACTGAATGCACCAATTACCATATCAAACAAGAGAAAAACCTCCTGCACATGAAATCCAACCATGCCTTATACAATTTTGTAAAAAAACAAACTTCAAGAGATGAGAACCATCCCACCCCTAAAAAGACCTGACAATAAAGACTGTAATAATGAAACTGTTAAAGCCAACCTCTTTAACTTCAGTTCAGTCTTTTTAAACAGCAACTCGAGTCCAATATTTTCTAGTTGAACCACTAACAATTAGAATGATTTAATACACTTTGATTTTACAGAAGACAACATTGGAAAGGCACTATGCAATTTAAACCATTTCTATCAATTGGACCAGATGGACTATGTGCCTAATTCTTAAAAAAACTTTCCACTGCCCTAGCAGAACATCTGAGAATAATTTTGAGAAATCTTTCAGGACTAGCTCCCTATCCAATTTATGGTCACTAGCCACGGTCATCCCAATCTTCAAAAAGGGAGATCCGAGAAAATTACAGACCAATCTCTTTATGTTGCAAAGTCATGGAATCAATCGTTAACAAATCCATTACCCTCCACTTAGATAACAAACAACCTACTCTCTAACAAACAATTTGATTTCAGAAAAATATTATCTTGCAATTTGCAACTTCTACACTGTAAAAACATATGGTCTACACAACTTGACCAGGGCAAAGCAATAGACACAATTTAAAGACTTCGGTAAAGCCTTTGACTCACTGATACAACACAAAGTATTTTTAAAATTAAAATCTTATAGTATTTCTGGACCCCTGCACAAATGGATAATTATGTTCCTGTCAAACAGGTAACAAATGATCAAAATAGGAAGGACTTTATCAAATCCTATAACTTTTAACAGCAGTGTCCCCAAGGCAGCATTTTAGGATCAACTCTCTTTATACTTTACATAAATAACCTTCATGATAATATAAAAAGCAACTGCATCCTCTTCACAGATGATGTAAAACTATCCAACTGCTACTACCCTTCAAAAAGACTTTTACTATGTATAAGAATGGTGAAACAAGTGACAACTTCAAATCTCAATCAACAAATGCTCAGTCTTACTCATTGGCAAAATAATCAGAACATAAAATACAAACTAGATGATTACAACCTTGTTGATGATCCTCACTTAGTTAAGGACCTTGGAGTACTCATCTCTAATTATCTAAGTGCCAGAGCCCACTGCAACAGCATCGCTTAGAAGGCATTAAGAGTGGTTAACCTAATATTGCATGACTTCTTCTCTGGTAATATTTTAACCAGAGCATATAAAACATTTCATAGATCAATTATTAAGTACAGCTCATCTATCTGGACACTATATATCGGACATTAATACAATTGAAAATGTCCAGAGATATTTCATGAGAAGAGTCCTTTACTCCTCTGTGCCCAACAAAATACCTTATGCCACCAGACTTAAAATTCTGGGCTTAGACAATTTACAACTACACCACCTTCAATCTGACCTAAGTGTAGTGCACAAAATTCTCTGCCACAATGTCCTACCTATCAATGACTACTTTAGCTTCAACCGCAACAGTACATGAGCTCACAATAGATAGAAACTTAACATAAACCATTCCAAACTTGATTGCAAAAAAATTGACTTCAGCAACAGAGTAAGGTAATATACCTGGAATATATTACCTTACTTTGTAGTTTCTTCCCCAATACCCCAAAACTTTAACTTTAGACTGTCTCCCGTTAACCCCACCCCATTTCTAAGAGGTCTGTTAGGGGTGTGCATAAGTGCACCAGCATGTCTACCATCCCTGTCCTAATGTCCTCAAGTTTTTGTAAAATATCATATATTCATAGCCATGCTTGTATATTCTTACATATTCACAATTATGTTTATACTTTGTACACACTTGACAAAATAAATAAATAAAATAAAATAAATATAGTGCAGTGGTAGCTAATTTCACCATGTGGAACAGAAGCCAAGGTAAGATGGAAATTTCCACCAGGAAGAAAATGTCCAGTCAGAAAATCCAATGTTTCTGATAAAATAAAAACATTTTTTTTCTTCTTCTTTTTATTTCCCTTTGATTATCTCCAATAATGAGGAAGGAACTGTAGAACAGACTTTCTATTCTGAAAATTCCAGATTTAATCCTTCAGATTACCAAGAAGTCAAAAAAAAATATCCTGGGCTGAAATCCTAGACAGCTGTTGCCTTTCAAGGCTGATATGTTGAAACTGTTGGATTAAAGATCTGACTCAAAGTAAGGCAGTTTCTGAGGTTTCTATGATTTTTAAAAACTAAATTAAAGGCCACAAAATAGAAATACTTGTGTTCCACTATCATATCTAACTAAGCAGATTTTCAGGGCAAAAATAAACTTCTCTGCTGTGACTCAACCATAGGGAAAAAGGATGATATAATGGAGACAGAACAGGCCTCTGAAATCATCAGTCCCTTATTAACCATTGGAAGTCCTGGGTACTTTCTTAGCTTACAAGGTTTTTGTGAAGATAAATTATTCAAAAATATCCTCTGTTGAGGGGTAAACCTCTTTGTTTCCTAACTATAATGATACAGCCAGGGGTGGGCTGCTGCCCGGACGGTGTGGGGGGGAACGCAGTGGGGTAGCAAAAATGGAGCTCCACCCCAGAGCACCCAATTTGCACAGAAAGATATTGAAAGAAAATGCAGGGCATCCTACATAAGCCATGCCCACAGCGTGGTAGTAAAAATTTTGGTAGCCCTTCACTGGATACAACTGAATATTTATTACATATATTTAATTGGTTTGTATTTTTTTTTCATATTAAATATCCCTCATCCAGGTCTTTCTTCATCAAAGAAACTGTCACTCCGATTTCTTAGCAGCCTTGGCCCCAAATCAATAAACAAAGCCTAAAGACATATGCAAAAAAAAATATTATTGTTTTATAGTAATTTTCATAAGAATTATAATTTCAAATAAAAACTAATACAAAGCAAAAAAGCTAAAAGAATATTTTTCTCTATCTTCCTTTTTTTACTTTCTTTTCTGCATATAACATAAATATTATTGTTAACAGATGTGAAAATGTTTTGTATATAGTTACTGTAATGTTTTTATTTAACCTGAAATTGTAAGATTGTTTCTTATGGCATTTTACATTTTGATAATTAGAAATGTAGAAATAGAATAGAATAGAATAGAATTGTATTGGCCAAGTGTGATTGGACACACAAGGAATTTGTCTTGGTGCATATGCTCTCAGCGTACATAAAATAAAATATAAATTTGTCAAGAATCATGTGGTACGACACTTAATGATTGTCATAGGGGTCAAATAAGCAATGAAGAAGCAATATTAATAAAAATCTTAGGATATAAGCAACAAGTTACAGTCATACAGTCAACAAGGGAGGAAATGGGTGATAGGAATGATGAGAAAAACTAGTAGAATAGAAGTGCAGATTTAGCAGAAAGTCTGACAATGTTGAGGGAATTATTTGTTTAGTAGAGAATGTATGACTATACAGGATTCTACGCAGACAACTTCCTCATATAGCTATGGCAAGAATGTAACAAAGGACTTAACTTTGGGATTCTGAGGTAAATGGGAAAGGTGGACCACAAGACTATGAGGCGTGGTGTTCTTTGGTAAAGTGAACTAGAACTTCCTTAGTCTGATAAGTATTTGGCATATAACAAGATTTTCAGGTTTTACTATGATAAATGTCAGATTGTTACAGAAGTCAAAGAATCAGGAGAATTAGTGAGTCCAGCAGAGGTAGAAAACCTCCTTCAGGTAGACGTTGACACTGGTCTGTGTTATTTCCAAACTGGGTCCAATTAGAATTTACTTTGTCAAATACTGTATGTATTGGTAGTATACAAAGATATAACAATGTTTATATACATGTTACTAGTAAGAGTGAAACATTAGGACATGGGACGGAAGGAACACTGGTGCACTTATGCATGCCCAAATGTTGATGTTTCTAAGAATTTTTAAGGACTAAAATGGTTTAATAGCCTCTAAATTCTACCCCCCACCTCCATAAATAAAATACATTTAAAAAATTCTGCTGCAAAACACCATGAACTGTTCTTTTTATGTATTCACATAATTTAACCCATGCAAGGTAGTTTGCACTTAAAGCTATGCGTTGCATTTCAGTTGGCTGAAAAACCTGTGAGGACTATCCCATGTTAGTTCTTTTGGGTGGGTGGGTGGGTGGGAATTCCATATTGTACTGGTAAGGAAGAGTCTAGGGAGGATCTCCTTTCCCTTGAAGCCCTCTGTACACTGTCAAATTTATTTCAATGGAAGGATATATTTTGTTTCAGTAGCACTGAATTAGCCATAACTTCCCCAAATTTCATTTCTTTGGGAGTAAGGGATGACAGATTTTGGACACATTATGTAAATTACCCCTTTAAGGCACCACGCTTCAAAGGCTGTTGTCCTATGTTTCACCCAGTTAAAGGTCATGACAATGGGCGTTTTAATAGCATATATATTTAAGTATTTATTTATTTATTTATTTATTTATTTATTTAGTTAGTTAGTTAGTTAGTTAGTTAGTCAGTCCAATACACAATACTGTAATATACAATGAGGCTTATAGAGATATAAGATAAGATAAGATATATAGAGATAGTAGATAAGATATAGGAGATATAGGAGAGACTATAGGACAGGGGACGGAAGGCACTCTAGTGCGCTTTTGTAGGCCCCTTACTGAGTTCTTAGGAATCTGGAGTGGTCAACTGTGGATAGTCTAAGGGTAAAGTGTTAGGGGTTAGGGGATGATACTACAGAGTCCAGTAATGAGTTCAACGCTTCAACAACTTGATTACTAAAGTCGTATTTTTTACAGTCAAGTTTGGAGCAGTTAATATTAAGCTTGAATATGTTGTGTGCTCTTGTGTTGTTGTGGTTGAAGCTGAAGTAGTCTTTGATAGGCAGGACATTGCAGCATATGATCTTGTGGGCAATACTTAGATCATGTCATATCAGATAATGGTTAAAGTGCTTTGCCAAAAACCAAGAAATCTTGAGCTTGACCACAAAGGAGATCTGGGTGAGTCTTGGCCAGCCACTCTCTTTCTCATCCCATTCTACCTCACAGGATTGTTGTGATGGGGAGATAGGAAGAGAGAACATTACATACATTGCCCTGAATTATACAAAACCAAGGCAGGATATTAAGCAAATAAACATATAAACAATTAGATAATACCATTATGCAAAAACAGCAGTTTTTACTCAAAGTTTCTTTTTGCAACAGATGATTCTTTTGGTGTTCTCTGAAATATTTTGCACATTAATAATAGAATTCAATTCCAAGCCCTTGCAAAGATACACATTTTAAAAATGTAATCACTTTTTGTTTTCAAAAATTAAAGGAAAAAACTGATGACATTGAGGCATAATGAGTTAATTTTTTAGGTTAATCTTCTCTTTCTAATTGTTTTTAATATTGTAGTACTAATTGGATTGGATTACTGTTCTTTTTTATATATGCTGTGAGCCGCTCCGAGTCCTCGGAGAGGGGCGGCATACACATCCAATTAAATAAATAAAAATAAAATAAATAAATTTAATCGTGACACATACATGATTGTTCACATGCAGACATCTTTGTTCAGAAGATTTTCTTGGCATCTGTACAGTTTTTCATGGATGTCAAATGTGAATGGTTACTTAAAACCTCAGACTGAAGTTTATTAACTGCCAATTAAATAACTGAATATTTGTTATTCTGCAATGTCAAAACCAGACATGAACTCGATCTGTGATTTAACCCCAGTACTACCAGCTATCCCCATGTTTTGAAATTCAGTCTGTCATGGGCCAGTCCTTAAAATGTCTGAAGAACAATATTTGTAGCAGATAGTTAACTGTGGTATCATTAAAGCTACTTTATATAGTTGCTTATACTGTATATATTTACATAGGTTTATTTTTATTCTGCCGTAATGTTTTTATTTGGCTATTTTTTTAAAGTTTTGCAAGTTCTACTTGAGCATCCAGAAATATGTTTGGCTAGAGCCAATAATGGAACAAAACAAGGAAATAACTACGTGACAAGCATTTTCTTCTTCCCCCCACAAAAAACAATTACAAAAATAACTCAACTTTATGTCATTAACATAATTTCTTAAAAAGATGAAAAACAGTTAGAAGAAATTCAATACATTTTGGAACTAACAATTAGAAACATAGAAACATAGAAGACTGACGGCAGAAAAAGACCTCATGATCCATCTAGTCTGCCCTTATATTATTTTATGTATTTTATCTTAGGATGGATATATGTTTATCCCAGGCATATTTAAATTCAGTTACTGTGGATTTACCAACCACGTCTGCTGGAAGTTTATTCCAAGGATCTACTACTCTTTCAGTAAAATATTTTCTCATGTTGCTTTTGATTTCCCCGCCCCCCAACTAACTTCAGATTGTGTCCCCTTGTTCTTGTGTTCACTTTCCTATTAAAAACACTTCCCTCCTGGATCTTATTTAACCCTTTAACATATTTAAATGTTTCGATCATGTCCCCCCTTTTCCTTCTGTCCTCCAGACTAAATTAGTTAATTTAATTAGAAATTAATGCAATAAGTGCACTCCATTTACCTCAGAAGACAAAGAAAATGTTATAGCTGGTTCATATATAGAAATGAATAGCAGCATCACCACTGAAGTCCACAAAGCTGATGATACTAACTTAACAAACTATTATGGTGTTAACATGCAGTTTTGCATCCATCATCTGAAACATTGCATCAGCTTAACTACACACAACAGGAAATTAAGTTTAAACTTGGTTTCCTACCATTGCAGTCCAGCTCTGTTGATTTCTTCCCACCAACATTCAGTAGGTTCTCCAAGTGTGTCTGGGGTGGGCATACAGGCATAATTCCACAATCTATCAGACCCTTCTTTCTTGCTGAACATGCTCCTCACAGCTACAATCACTTGCCCATGGGGACACTGGAAGTTGAAACCCTGCCGGTACAAATTAACCCAGTCATCATTAGCCCTATAGTCATCATAGGAATGGTAATAGTTCCCATATTGGCCCCATGCCACTGTGAATAGTGGCAGGAACATGCAGAGAAGAATAAGGTCCATGTTGCTTGAGCTTCTGGCTGCAAAGCGCCTAAGTGCTGTGGCTGTGCTGACTTTTTTATAATCATCTCTAACATTTGGATTCCAGATGTGGGATAACTAGCTCCAAATGCTATGTGTCACTGTTTAGATAAGATTTCTGAGCAAAAGAATTGGCTGCAGATACATTTAATTAGTTTTAAGGTGGAATTTTATAAGCACGCTATCCTTTACATAATCAGAACTGGGATAACCTAGGAATATAAATCATTTATAATCCCAGATGTAAGGGATTTAATAACACATGTTCATTCAGTAGCTAAAGGGGGAGAAGAATAAGACATTTCAGTTACTGTAAGTAGTGGAATGATGGAATTCTTGAAATCACAGGAAAATGTCAGGTTGCAATTTTTTCTGTTGTGATAGCAGCTGTTTTGACAAATCCCTAATTCTATTTATGTTTATATGACCTAGACACATGACCTCTGTCAGAATTCTAACAATTTAGTGGGAAAGGATAAATAAACAATAATAAATAAACAAACAGGAATAATGGACTAAGTCCAGGTAACTTGCGCAAACAGTTGATAAATACACTTTCTAGATCACAGGAGGATTTCCCCTTCTCAGGAATTTTTCAAGATGTTCCTCATTCATTGAATAATATATATGTGGAGGTCTGTATTTGATTGAGTAAAGAACCAATGGATGGGAAGGCAGAAAGATTATTTGATCTGACTCTTCAACTCAAAGGAGATCTCAAAGCATTGCCCCCTTCTTTTTCTTCTACCCTACTATATCAATTCAAATGGAATCTGGATTATAATTATATGTTATAATGTTATTTTGTTTTGCTATGGTGCTCAAAGGTTGTAAATGACTAGATAAAAATCTCATAAGAAATATCATTGTGGTTATTTTCTATTATTTTTCTTCCCCGAGGTATTTAAATTCCTAATTGCTATTTTACTGGAATCCCTTAACTCTAAAACTTCAGAGAAATATAAGTACGTAAAGTAATTCTATGATCCACATTGTCTGTAGCTCTCATTCATTGGCAACCTTTAGTCTTGAAAGACTATGGTATCGTGCTCTGGAAAGAGTTTGTTTGTTTGTTTGTTTGTTTGTTTGTTTGCTCGCTCGCTCGCTCGCTCGTTCGTTCATTCATTCATTCATTCATTCATTCATTCATTTATTTATTTATTTATTTATTTATATTTTGTCCAATACACAATGAGGGTTTTAGTGGGTATATATCTATGTACACACAGTAAAATACATGATGAAGGTTATAGAGGATATACTCATAGTAAAATATATTTAAGAGATAATAGAAAAGAAGATATAGTAATAGAACATATCAATGAAAGAATAGAAGAGATATAGGAATAGAAGAAAGGTATAGGACATATAGGAAAGCAATAGGACAGGGGACGGAAGGCACTCTAGTGCACTTGTACTCACCCCTTACTAACCTCTTAGGAATCTGGATAGGTCAACTGTAGATAATCTAAGGGTAAAGTGTTGGGGGCTTGGGGATGACACTATGGAGTCCGGTAATGAGTTCCACACTTCAACAACTCGGTTACTGAAGTCATATTTTTTACAGTCAAGTTTGGAGCGCTTAATATTAAGTTTAAATCTGTTGTGTGCTCTTGTGTTGTTGTGGTTGAAGCAGAAGTAGTCACCAACAGGCAGGATGTTGCAGCATATGATCTTGTGGGCAATACTTAGATCTTGTTTAAGGCATCTTAGTTCTAAGCTTTCTAGTCCTAAAACAGCATTTAGTGTGGCTAAAAAGGCCAATCCGAGAGTGGCAATCCCTTTCACATTGAGGGCAGATCCATTCTGTCCCCTGCCCTTCCCCAGAGTTTGCTGGTTTTGGGATTGCCTCTTTGCCTGAGCCTTTTTGAACAATATGGGTCTGACACACCCTTCAAAAATTACAGTAAGCACCATTGCCTGCTTGTTCCTAAAGAAGGAAAAAATTATGTAGTATAATTCCAAATGAAGAGGAAAATAATCATATTTTCCCAAATTTTCAGTCACTGTTCTGAATGAAGACTTTTAAAAGTATGGTTTTGCTGGCTGGGAAATTTTGGGGCTGAAGTCCATATATCTTAAATCTGCAATGTTGAGAATATATGGGACAATATATGGGCCAACGCCCAGTATCCATGTCTCCACCTTCAAAATGTTCCACAGAAAGAATGTCCAGAATGCTTTATGCATGTTCCATTGGATCTGAACAACTTTTCAGCTCTGAAAAGTCATTAAAGGCATTGCATGAGCAAAACACAAACAAATCTGCAGCCTGGAAAATACAATTATTTTGGTTGATTGTAAAGACAATGAATCAAAAGCACATTTTTGATGCTCCAAATGTCCGTGGAAGAAATATTTCCATGTCATATTCCAGTTTCATACATAGTCTGTACAAGGGGGAAATGCACTTCATTTATTTATTTTTTATATTGACAGTGCCATATTATGCTTATCTGGCAACAAGTGCTAAAACAATCTTGCTATAAAGGATTATTTAATTCATTGGAGTGAGAAATCCAAAGGCCCCTTGTGGAGGAAATTCCTTTCGGTCGGTGGAGATTTCTGTCAAATATTATTGGACTGCTTATTATTATTATTATTATTATTATTATTATTATTATTATTATTATTATTATTATTATTATTTATTGGATTTGTATGCCGCCCCTCTCCGCAGACTCGGGGCGGCTAACAACAATGATAAAAAACAACATGTAACAATCCAATTTAATAAAACAACTAACAAACATACACACAAACATACCATACATAACTTGTAATGGCCTAGGGGAAGGAATATCCTAACTCCCCCATGCCTGGCGACAAAGGTTGGTCTTGAGTAATTTGCGAAAGACAAGGAGGGTGGGGGCCGTTCTAATCTCTGGGGGGAATTGATTCCAGAGGGCCGGGGCCACCACAAAGAAGGCTCTTCCCCTGGGGCCCGCCAAATGACATTGTTTGGTCGATGGGACCTGGAGAAGGCCAACTCTGTGGGACCTTATCGGCCGCTGGGATTTGTGTGGTAGAAGGTGGTTCCGGATGTATTCTGGCCCAATGCCTTGTAGGACTTTAAAGGTCATTACCAACACTTTGAATTGTGACCGGAAACCGATCAGCAGCCAGTGCAGGCCGCGGAGTGTTGCAGAAATGTGGGCGAATCTTCAAGTATCAACAAGTATAGCCATCTGTTGAGAATGTGTTAATTTGAAATCCTGCATTGAGCTACATTGCAAATATTGCTTTAAATTATGATAAAATTTAAAATTATTAGGTGCAAATGTAGCTGAACAAGAGCACCATAACCAGTGTTCATAGCCACCTTATTCCTCTTTAGAAGAAAATGGAGAATATATATCTAATGGGGCAGCAACTACCAAAGTCTTCCCAGAGCAAAGAAGGTCTTTTCTTGCCTCACATCCAGGGTGAAAGTCATCATGCTTGATAAATTTGTTCCAATATTATAATTATTTCATAGTATTTTAAGCATCTTTCAGAAATCATCCTCATTCATAGCATTTCTATACCCATAATATCATTTTTTCTCACAAGGTGATATTTGGTATATTTTATCCCAATCTCAGCTTTTATTATAGTAGCATGGGAAGTGACTGAATGATCATAACCAGGCAAAATACTGTATGATAATTCTGAAACAATCATTTTTAATAATTTCCCATTGATTCACAGGGAGAAAACAGAAGTCAGGATTTGACACACACATGCAATGTCAAAAAGTCCAAAACAATTTCCCCCGCCCACAAAAAAGCCCAAAACAAGATGGCAAGTGCCAGAAAAAATAATTTTTTCAGCAGAAAAATTAAAATTAAATTAAAATTTTAGCAGATTTTTTTTTAAAAAAATCCCATTAAAAAAAAAAGATGGCGGCACCCGTGGACCATTTATCCAGAATGATTAATGTGGATATACCATTCCATTTTTTTTGCATATATGTACTTTAAAATGACTTTCAGAAGTAAAAACACATGGACAATCAATATTACCATATGTGTGTGTTCAACTTTTAATATCAGCGAAAACTTTTTAAAGAACGCAATTCAAAACTAAATAGCAAAATTTGAATTCTTGGAAGTTGCATACTTCAAGCCTTTTAAATATTTACAGAAACTTTATATAAACACAACAATTTCTATTAAACACTATATTTGATTAATTAAATGATTACCAAGCTACAGATGGCTTATTTTACATGCTGTCAGGGACAGAGAATTAGAAAGAGGCTTGTAACTTCCAATAATACATTTTATTAAAAAGCATAAGCTTTTAAGGTGTAACCAGACTCTTTATTTTTAATACCAGAGGTTAACACTTCTACAAAGCCTAAAGAATAGGCTGTCCGTGAAAGAAAGAAACAATACCTTAGCTATGGTCTCTTATAAGATGCCTGGCATATTCAAAGAAAGCAAGTTGATACAGTTTAAATATAGAAAAACTGTACTCAGTGTACTTCAATAATGAAAAAAATGTATCTGCAAGTTATAGAATCTATGTCTTATTTTAGAGGAATAACGTTACAATTAAAAAGATGTGTGTCTCCAGTCCTAAAAACTATGTTAATTCATTTCAAATTTCTTATTCCTAAGAAACTTGAAATTAATTAACATAGTTCTTAGGACTGGAGACACACATCTTTTTAATTGTAATGTTGTGAATATGATACATTGTATTATTTCAATGCAGGACAAGGTTAGACGTTATATGACGAGTAGAATCCGAGACCAAGCTACAACAAATAAACTGGAATCACTCTATAATATGTAAATAGATATATTGCTCTTGGGTCAAAGTGGGTTATATAAGAAACACCCCCGATTTGGTGGTGGGGTATGTGTGTGTGTCGGGGTGGTGGGCACTTTTCACTATGCATTGTTTTATGTTGTGTGTATATTAAACTTGTTAAAAATCAATAAAAATACATTAAAAAATATTATTTCAATGCAAATTTCCATGTAGTGATGTTTATTCAATATGCTTGAAAATTATTAAGATTTACAAAGCATAAATTATTGAAAATAATTAGAGAAAAGTAAGAATTCTATCAGCATTAATTGCCATGAAATATGGCTTGAAACCATAGAAATACCTGTCCTAGTTCAACAGGAGGAAAAAATATAGTTTGGAATATACCTGGCATACTGACTACCAGCAGTGGGCTACGAGACAGAATGCTAAATTGTGCTCACCGCCGCGGCTCGTAAGTTCTTGCAGGGCCAGGGCGATTTTGTTGCTGCACCTGTGCAGGTGTGCCTGTGTTTCAGCAAGGTTTTATTGCTTTTATTGCCGAAACATGGGCGCACCTGCACTTCCATGCACGATTTTGCTGCCTCTACAGGTGCAGCAGTAAAATCGCGCTGGCCCCGCAAGAACTTACAGGCCGCGGCAGCAAGCGCAATTCAGCATTCCGGCTAGTAGCCCACCACTGCTGACTACCATACCTTGTATATTTATATTTTTAGATCTGGCAATAGCTATAAAGTATGAATGTACATTACAATAACTTATCATGTAACTGCTTCATAATTGTACCAATTGTACTGAAACAATATACTGAAAAGAATTCTTCTTCTCCCCCCCAATTTTTTCTTATAAAACCGCCAATCATTTATTCCAGTCAATTATCACAAAGAATACATTATGCACCCTGTGCCTAATTTATCTCTAATGTGGCTTTTAGGAATGTAATGTAATGGTTTTTCAACAATGATGCTATCAGGGCAGAAGTCAGATGCTAATTTATAAGTATTTACATGAGCCTCCTCCCTGTCCCCGAATTCAAGTAGTATGATAAGAAAGCATATATTTTTCATAGTACTATATGAACATACTAAGTTATAGAGGCAGGTACAAATTCTAGACATGCCTCTGGTCATATACATAGAAATACATTATGGTTGACCACACTAATGAACTAACTTGGCCCTTGTATTGTATATCTATTATAATCTTCCTTTCATAAAGTAAATGTCCACAGGAATGATGAAGCCATTGCATGCACAGCTATGTATATAGAATCTTCCATAAGTGCAAACTACACCTCATATCTCTAAAAGAAAAATGGCTTAAATCAGGGGTGTCAAACTCACATCATCACAGCGGCGTCACGTGATGCATCTGTTGTGAGCTGCCTGCAGCCTATATAGCTGGTAGCGGATCCCATCTGAGACTAGGACGATGAGGTGTTGCACAAGCGGCCTGTGCAGTTGGCACCCAAGTCGGACAGTGAGGAGACTGGTGAGGACTCAAGGAATAATGAAGATGGAAACAACTCTACAGGAAACAACTCGTTTGATAGTTTGCTTGTTAGAACATCTTTTGTTTGGAAAACCTCTGCTCGACTTATCTGTTTTGACTTCTATTTTGTGGACTGATTGCAGGCATCTTGCCAACCTGTGTAAGCTTCTCACAATATCCAGGATTAATTGCTTATCTTTGTTTTATGGCTTTATGGACTTATTGTTCTGGTTTCTGGTAGAAGTTTAGTACTTACAAATAATTCTCATTAAATGCATCATTTCATGAATAAAGCAACTCCGTTTATTTCTCTGCTCTCTTGTACTCCAACACATTCCAGACATCAATCGGTCCATTATCTCTCTCTCAGCCGCATTTCTCACATTACTTTTCCTGCTTCACTTAGACAAGATTTATTTCCTAACTACATAGCTGTAAAAAAGACAGCAGCACTGACTAAATACACTACAAAATACTTTGGCTTACTTTAGCGTGGCGAAGGCACCTCCATATTTCCTTTCAGCAACGTTGCAACTCCACCCTTCTTCTCCACTAGTCCCCTGACGTGCCAATTACCTCACTACAATATTTAACCCATTCCTCTCCTTAATATCTTCCATACCTTTGCTCTCTACGTTTCTGAATTCTTCTGAATTTAGGATTAACCCAGCAAGCATCTGATTCTCCCTCACTAGATCCTTAACTCATAGCCCCATCCTGTGGTTGGCCTCCCACCTGCTCTACTACCTGTAATCCCGGGCACCCCACTACTTCATAAACACTATCTGAATCCGAGTCCTCAATATCTTCATCATCCTCCAACTGATCAGGAGTATGTACAACACTTATGCCAGCTGTTAATGCCGTATAATATAAATTTAAATTTAATAAATAAATAAATTAATTAACAGCTGCTTTTTTCAAGAAAGGACAGATTTAAGAGTTATTTGTATATGAACATTACTAAGCCAACTTATTAGCAGTGGTTAATCAATTAAACATAGGTTTGAACAAACTGAGTATGTCACAAAGGTGTTGGATGAAGGTGGTGCCTACCTGGATATTGCCTACCTAGACTTCAGCAAAGCCTTTGATACGGTTCCACATAAAGAGCTGATAGATAAATTAGTGAAGATTGGACTTAATCCCTGGATAGTTCAATGGATTTGAAGCTGGCTGAAGCGTAGACATCAGAGAGTTATAGTTAATGGCGAGTATTCTGAGTAGAGTCAGGTTACAAGCGGTGTGCCACAAGGGTCTGTTCTGGGTCCTATTTTTTTTTAATATGTTTGTGAGTGACATAGGGGAAGGTTTGGTAGGGAAGGTTTGCCTATTTGCCGATGACTCTAAAGTGTGCAATAGGGTTGATATTCCTGGAGGCGTCTGTAATATGGTAAATGATTTAGCTTTACTAGATAAATGGTGAAAGCAATGGAAACTGCAGTTTAATGTTTCCAAATGTAAAATAATGCACTTGGGGAAAAGGAATACTCAATCTGAGTACTGTATTGGCAGTTCTGTGTTAGCAAATACTTCAGAAGAAAAGGATTTAGGGGTAGTGATTTCTGACAGTCTCAAAATGGGTGAACAGTGCAGTCAGGTGGTAGGGAAAGCAAGTAGGATGCTTGGCTGCATAGCTAGAGATATAACAAGCAGGAAGAGGGAGATTGTGATCCCGCTATATAGAGTGCTGTTGAGACCACATTTGGAATAATACTGGGTTCAGTTCTGGACACCTCACCTACAAAAAGATATTGACAAAATTGAACGGGTCCAAAGACGGGCTACAAGAATGGTGGAAGGTCTTAAGCATAAAATGTATCAGGAAAGACTTAATGAACTCAATCTGTATAGTCTGGAGCAGTGTTTCCCAACCTTTTTTGAGCCGCGGCACATTAGTCACATTTTCAAAATCCTGGGGAACACTGAACCGGGGGGGGGGGGGGCTAAAGAAAAGTTTTGACAAAAAAAAATATCTTCCCCCATTTCGCTCTATTTCTCCCTCACTCTTTCTCTCTCTTCCTTCCTTCCCTTCTTTCTCCATCCCTCTTTCTTTCTTCCTCTCTCTTTTGCTCTCTTTCTCTCTCCCTCCTTCCCTCCCTATATGTCTTTCTCTCTCCCTTGCTCTCTCTGCCTCTCTTGCTATCTCTCTTTCATTCTCTCTTTCTCTCTCTCTTGCTATCTCTTTCTCTCCCTCTCTGTATCTCTTTCTCTTTCTCTGTCTCTCTTTCTCTCTGCCTCTCTTGCTCTCTCTCTCTTTCTCTCTCTTCCTTTCTTCTCTGCGGAGGCCGGCGAAGGTTTTTCTTATTTTAAATGTTCCGGGTTGCAGGGGGATGCGGAGCCCGCACGCACACACCCCCAACATTCCAAATCCTGCCTCAGCTGTGAGAAGAAAAAAGCGCTTGGTGAAGGGACTGCATGCAAGAGGGGCCGGGCGGGCTTTAGCAGCCCGATGAGGAGGATGAGAAGCCGCTGCAGCCACCCCCAATCCCCCCCCTTCCCTGGGTACCTTCCAAAGGCCCCTGGAAAAAGGCAGTAGGTAGCAACGAGGCGCGAGGACAAGCAGGCAGCTTGGCGGAGGGGAAGCGCTGACAAGCTCTCCTCCTTCCCCACCCCCGCGCTTCTCTCCCGCCCTGGCTTTTGCTTCGCCCGCAGATTTCCCCACAGTTCAAAAGGAGGCAAGAGGTGGCCTGGATGAAATTGCGGGGAAATCATGGGGCGAAGCAAAAGCCAGGGCGGGAGAGAAGCGCGGGGGTGGGGAAGGAGGAGAGCCCGTCAGCGCTTCCCCTCCGCCAAGAGGTTATTGCCGCCGCCTCTGCCTCCACTCAGGGAGCCATCGTGGTTGAGCTGAGCGAGAGGAAAAGGCGCAGTGACCATGGTGGCTCCCTGAGTGGAGGCAGAAGCGGTGGCAATAACCTCTGTGCTTTCTACGGCAGCGTGGCTGAGCTGGACGGAGGGAAGCGGCAGCTCCCACTCGAGGAACCCACGGCAACGGGCGACGGCTTGGTGGGAGGCGACGGCGGGAGACACAGGCGGTGGGAGGAGAGGGAACTAGGAAGCGACTGTGAAGCCCAAGACCATCCACAGGACGACACTCAGGCAGGGGCGCCAGCAGCGCCCCGCCCAGCTGGAGCTTCTCGCGGCACACCTGGCCATGTCTCGCGGCACACTACTGTGCCGCGGCACACCGGTTGGGAAACGCTGGTCTGGAGGACAGAAGGAAAAGGGGGGACATGATCGAAACATTTAAATATATTAAAGGGTTAAATAAGGTCCAGGAGGGAAGTGTTTTTAATAGGAAAGTGAACACAAGAACAAGGGGACATAATCTGAAGTTAGTTGGGGGAAAGATCAAAAGCAACATGAGAAAATATTATTTTACTGAAAGAGTAGTAGATCCTTGGAACAAACTTCCAGCAGACGTGGTAGATAAATCCACAGTAACTGAATTTAAACATGCCTGGGATAAACATATATCCATCCTAAGATAAAACACAGGAAATAGTATAAGGGGAGACTAGATGGACCATGAGGTCTTTTTCTGCCGTCAGACTTCTATGTTTCTATGTTTTTATGCTATGTTTTCTCTGGTCCGTAACTGGGGCAGAATTGTATCAGGACTCCACCCCTTCACTAAACTAGGCATGGGCGTGTTCAGTGCATGACGCATCTGGCCCAAGGGCCTGGGAGTTTGACAGCCCTGGCTTAAATGGAATTCTGAATAAATACATGCAAAATTTGACACAACTAGCAATAAAATAAGAAAGGGCTCATCCACCCACATTCATTCATGGTGTCTCCTGGGACACTTGTTTTCTTGCAACAATCTTATAAAGTAGGTTAAGAAAATGTCACTGACCTGCTCACTGTCAAACAGTATGTTTTCATAGTTAAAATTATTCTTGATCAGAGCACAGCACAAAATTCAAAATTGATCATTATGAAATTGGTTACAGAAAGAGGAAAATCAGAAAGATCAAAATGATGCATGTTTACATTTACGTACTCTAAAAAAACCCGGAACAAATTATTTAGGCAGGAGATGCAAACCAATCAATTTTGTAAGTACCAATTTTGTGAAGTGAATAGGTCATTAGTTCTTAGCACAAAGACAGGTTTACCCCCTTATCTGCTTAATTGGAAGACTAGGCTGTTTGCTTCTGGGCTCAAATAATTTCTGAAGCCTTTTCCTTGTTCCACCTTAAAGTTTCAAAGCATCTGACTCCATAGCGTTCAGCTGGAGTGCTGCCTGGCTCTACTTTGGCTTACTTGATTCTCTGAGTTTCTGCCAACACACAACATGTTCACTACTTCAGTTACTGCATTAGAGACATGGAAAATGTGCCTCATGTATGATCACGGCCATGACTTTAGCACTGCATCAAATGTCCATTCAGGGATAAAAGTTATTGTTATTAATGGATTCAGCCACCCAACTCCAGTGGACCCTGGGCAGCATGCAAAACTATAAAAAAAACCTCCACATAAAATCAGCTAAAATATTAAATCAAATAGATAGCTTGTTTATTTTATTTATTTATTTATTTATTATTTATTTATTTATTCTTTGTCCAATATACAATACATATGAAGGAGAATATACATTAAGTAATATATATAATGATAGAAAGTAAGAAAGAAGAGAGGTTGGAGGAAAGGAGAGAAAATGTATGAGATATGAGATAAGGAAAGAAGATTGGACAGGGGACGATAGGCACATCAGTGCACTTATGTACGCCCCTTACTGGCCTCTTAGGAACTTGGAGAGGTCAATCGTGGAGAGTCTTAGGGAGAAATGTTTGGGGCTGGGGGCTGACACCACTGAGTCTGGCAATGAGTTCCACGCTTCGACAACTCGATTGTTAAAGACATATTTTTTACAGTCAAGTTTGGAGTGGTTGATGTTAAGTTTGAATCTGTTGCGTGCTCTTGTGTTGTTGCTGTTGAAGCTGAAGTAGTCATTGACCGGAAGGACATTGCAGCATATGATCTTGTGGGCAATACTTAGATCGTGTTTTAGGCGTTGCAGTTCTAAGCTTTCAAGATCCAGGATAGTTAGTCTATTTTCGTAAGGTATTCTGTTACGAGTGGAGGAGTGAAGGGCTCTTCTGGTGAAGTACCTTTGGACATTTTCGAGAGTGTTGATGCCTGAGATGTGGTGTGGGTTCCAGACAGATGAGCTGTATTCGAGAATGGGTCTGGCATAGGTTTTGTAGGCTCTAGTAAGTAGTGAGAGATTGCCAGAGCAGAAGCTATGTAGGATCAGGTTAACAACTCTGGAAGCCTTCTTGTTAGATCCTTACTGGCTGAAGGACTGCAATCAATGGTTAAGAACGATTCTTTATTGAATAAGAGGTAACGGTTACAGAACAGAAACAAGACCAACATGGCCATGCCTGGCAGCTATATATATGCCAGGCTGCAGGGCTGAGCCAACCAATCACCTTGCAGTATTTTCCCGCCCAAGGAATGTGGGGCGGGTACAAGGCCTAACTGTCCTCTGGACACAACATAGCTCATACCAAAATCCTCTAATAAACAATGAAACCAGCAAAACAAAACAGAACAGAAGCCATTAAACAAGTATTAAATATCAGCTCAGGCTTGGTTTCCAAAAGTTTGCCATAGCTCTAGAAGAGAATGTATCATCCTAGTGGTACGCTTCCTAAGTCCCACAAACTGTCAACAGGGGATGACAGGGACCTAGACCTTACCTTCTTTGCTGGAACACACTAGACAGGCAGAAAAGTTGCTAGCTATATGTTAGATTTCAAAATAAGTTTGCTAATATTCAAGATGACAAGGAAGTAGCTACAGACAGTGAGAAACACTTTCTCATGATTCTCTGTAGTTGGTTCTGTTCTATTACATATTAGAAACATAGAAGACTGACGGCAGAAAAAGACCCCATGGTCCATCTAGTCTGCCCTTTTACTATTTCCTGTATTTTATCTTACAATGGATATATGTTTATCCCAGGCATGTTTAAATTCAGTTACTGTGGATTTACCAACCACGTCTGCTGGAAGTTTGTTCCAAGGATCTACTACTCTTTCAGTAAAATAATACTTTCTCATGTTGCCTTTGATCTTTCCCCCAACTAACTTCAGATTGTGTCCCCTTGTTCTTGTGTTCACTTTCCTGTTAAAAACACTTCCCTCCTGAACCCTATTTAACCCTTTAACATATTTAAATGTTTCGATCATGTCCCCCCTTTTCCTTCTGTCTTCCAGACTATACAGATTGAGTTCATTAAGTCTTTCCTGATACGTTTTATACTTCAGACCTTCCACCATTCTTGTAGCCCGTCTTTGGACCCGTTCAATTTTGTCAATATCTTTTTGTAGGTGAGGTCTCCAGAACTGAACTCAGTACTCCAAATGTGGTCTCACCAGCGCTCTATATAAGGGGATCACAATCTCCCTCTTCCTGCTTGTTATACCTCTAGCTATGCAGCCAAGCATCCTACTTGCCTTTCCTATTGCCCGACCACACTGCTCACCCATTTTGAGACTGTCAGAAATCACTACCCCTAAATCCTTCTCTTCTGAAGTTTTTGCTAACACAGAACTGCCAATGCAATACTCAGATTGAGGATTCCTTTTCCCCAAGTGCATTATTTTACATTTGGAAACATTAAACTGCAGTTTCCATTGCTTTGACCATTTATCTAGTAACGCTAAATCATTTACCATATTACAGACCCCTCCAGGAATATCAACCCTATTGCACACTTTAGAGTCATCGGCAAATAGGCAAACCTTCCCTACCAAACCTTCCCCTATGTCACTCACAAACATATTAAAAAGAATAGGACCCAGAACAGACCCTTGTGGCACACCGCTTGTAACCTGTCTCTGCTCAGAATACTCGCCATTAACAATAACTCTCTGATGTCTATGCTTCAGCCAGCTTGAAATCCACTGAACTATCCAGGGATTAAGTCCAATCTTCACTAATTTATCTATCAGCTCTTTATGTGGAACCGTATCAAAGGCTTTGCTGAAGTCCAGATAGGCAATATCCACGGCACCACCTTGATCCAACACCTTTGTGACATAGTCAAAGAACTCAATGAGATTAGTCTGACACGATTTGCCTTCAGTAAAGCCATGCTGATTTGGGTCCAATAAGTTATTGTTTTTTAGATGCTGATTTATCCTCTTTTTGAGTAGAGTCTCCATCATTTTAACTACAACTGATGTCAAGCTAACTGGCCTGTAGTTTCCAGCTTCTTCTCTACTGCCCTTCTTGTGGATAGGAACAACACTGGCCATTCTCCAATCCTCAGGAACATCTCCTGTTAACAGGGATTGGTTAAACAAATCAGTCAGGGGGGTGGCAATGACAGATCTGAGTTCTTTAAGAACTCTGGGATGGATGCCATCTGAACCCATTGCCTTATTTATCTTTAATCTTTCAAGTTCTTCTAAGACATCGGCTTCTAAGATCACTGGAGCTGAATCCGTACAGCTGGAAGCAATGCTATATCCCTCTATAGTATTATTTTGTAAGGTGTCCTTTGAGAAAACTGAACAGAAGTAGCTATTGAAATTGTCAGCGATCTCCTTATTCCCATTAATGCATGTATTATTCCCGGTACTAAGCTTTGTGATGCTGCAGTTTTTCTTCTTCCTATCACTAATATATCTGAAGAAGGTTTTATCCCCCTTCTTTACAGATTTTGCTATTTCTTCCTCTTTTGAGGCTTTAGCAGCATATATTATCTGTTTCGCCTCCTTCTGTCTCATTTTATACACCTCTCTATCAGCTATACTTCCAGACTCTTTATACCTCCTATAGGCAGCCTTTTTTTCATTGACTATAGCCCTTACATCATTGCTAAACCATAGCGGTTTCTTCTTCCTTTTACCTTTAGTTACTTGCTTTACATAAAGTCTTGTGGCTTTTAAGATGGCCTTTTTTAATACAGTCCACTGGGTGCTCGCTCCTGCCATTTTATCCCTCCCCTTTAATTCATTATTTAAATATTCCCCCATTGCATTAAAATTTGTTTTTCTGAAATCCAATACTTTGGTTGCAGTATAGGATTGCTCACAATCAGTTTTTACATCAAACCACAAACATAGATGGTCGCTGCAACCTAAATTTTCTCCCACCTTGACCTCTGAAACCCGATTCCCATTTGTAAAAACTAAATCTAGAATATTCTCCCCTCTAGTTGGTGTCTTAACTAGCTGTGCCATAGCTGCTCCTGTAAAGGCCTCTACTATATTCTTACTTTTGCATGTAAGGGCACTGGGGATATTCCAGTCAACATCAGGCATGTTGAAATCACAATGTGACTGTCAACGCACCATGGCATTTCTTTCCAGTTATATATTTATTTAAAGCCTGCAAAATGTTGTGGATGGACTGGCACAGTCTGAATAAATGAAGTTAGGTCTCTTTTTCGAAGTACCAGACATCTAGTGATATCATAGAACTGTCTACAGTTTTCTTGGCGGCATTATCAAAGTTGTTCCCCTTGCTTTTTTCTAAGATGTTTTTGATTTTCCAGTCTAGTCTACATTGCTATAGTGGTGCAGGCCCTGGGCAATCTTTTGGGAACTGTGGGTCAAATCTCACCCAGATACATTTATTACTCCCCCTACCCTCAGATACACCTCCATGTAACAGGACAAAAACTCTTTCTACTATTTGCAGTAGCAGTTTGATGCTTCTGGCTATACCACCTTATCTATAGAACAATCAAGCCCTGAAGACAAAACTGTATATTCAATTGTTAAAAGTATTTATTATATATTCTGTGCCAGAATATTTTAAGCAAAATATTTTTACAATTATGTTATTACCTCCTTGGAAAAAAACACATTCACTTTTTGCAAGAATCCTACCATTTCTTGTACTAATTCTACATTATGAGTGGTAGTTGGTCCCCAGAGGGCAATCTGACCCAACATAAATGCAGCTGAAGCTGTTTCCTAATTCACTGGAAAGGCTTATTAAAGAGGGGGGAAACTAAGACACAACCCATTATTCTACAATTTATATTTTAGAAGAATGAATAAGAAGATGCTTAAAGATGATTCAATTTTTCTAGCATAATCATGTCAGTAGTATTTAAGTAGCACCATGGGCCACCTGTACTGAACCATATGGGAAATTTCCGATGCGTATATATATATAGCTCCTGAGTTACCCATCTGGATACTCCATTCAGGTCATTTGTTGTGCAAATTAATGTGTGTAATCACTGGCAAAAACCAGGTGGTTGTCTAGGAAAAGGTGCTTAACTAGAATAATGTTGAATATGAGAGTGTACACATTTCTTGATAGAACACATGTTATAAAACTATAGCAAATTATTTGAAAATAATTGCAGTATGGAATTCACTGTCAGCTAGTGGTGTGGTGCCACCAGCGTGGATGGTTTCAAATGAGGATTGGACAATTCATAGAGGATTAGACTATATTTCTTAAACCATTGGTACTGATTTAAATAGTGTAACTGATAGGTATTGTGCATGCTCTGTGTGACATAGGTACTGTGTAAAAAATTATTCTAAAACAGATGTGCTTTATGTCTCAGCAATTAGGGTTCTTGGGATGTTGTTAAACTGCTTTGGGCTACTAATAATATTAGCAGCAGTAATACTGCTGAATCCGGAGCATGATATCATGGTCTTTCAAGACTGAAGGATGTCAAAAAAACCTGCAATTGCTACAATATTATTTTCTTGCTCATATATTCATTATTATTATTATTATTATTATTATTATTATTATTATTATTTATTAGATTTGTATGCCACCCCTCTCCGAAGACTTGGGGCGGCTAACAACAATATAAAAAGACAATGTAAACAAATCTAATATTAAAAACAATCTAAAAAACCCCAATTTAAAAAACCACTCATTCATACAAGCATACCATGTATAAATTCTATAAGCCTAGGGGGAAGAGAAATTTCAATTCCCCCATGCCAGACGACAGAGGTGGGTTTTAAGGAGCTTGCGAAAGGCAAGGAGGGTGGGGGCAACTCTGATATCTGGGGGAAACTGGTTCCAGAGGGTCGGGGCCACCACAGAGAAAGCTCTTCTCCTGGGTCCCGCCAAACAACATTGCTTAGTCGACGGGACCCGGAGAAGGCCAACTCTGTGGGACCTAACCAGTCGCTGGGATTTGTGCAGCAGAAGGCGGTCCCGGAGATATTCTGGTCCGATGCCTATGGTGCAACACTGACAAGTGAATAACTAGAACTTTATCTTCAAGAAAGAATGACTGAATATATATTTAATTCAGTTGTATACCATCACCATTGTGATGGGGGGAAAAAAACTTTGAAACAAATAGAGTTGGAAATCTTTAAAGAAGTTAATATTCTACAGAAACAAGCCAAGTCTACTCGCTATATTTTATGATGATATACTCTCTGATGTAGAAGCAGAGATCTGGCACAACATTTGCTGTAAGAACGTAATGTGTTTCGGTACATTATGTGAATTGATGCAAAAGCAGTGATTAATGAACCAGTGAGTTATGAATCAGGAAGTCCTCACTATTTTAAATTTCTTCTTTATCCCAGGCTGATAGATCCGTGGCTGTGTTCCCATGTCCTCTTTTGCCCTGGAACCAACATGAAATCACAACACCCTAAATCTTGGGGCATTAATTGCTTATAGTGCAGACTTAATAGAGTTGTTCTGTGCTGCTATTCATACAACATATAGTACAGGTAGTCCTTGACTTACAACAGTTCATGTAGAGACCGTTCAAAGTTAGAATTGAGAAAAGTTACTTATTTCACACTTAAAACTTTCACAGCATCCCCATAGTCGCAGGATCAAATTTCGGATGCTTGGCAACTGACTCATATTTGGGGTGGTTGCAGTGTCCAGGGGTCATGGGATCACTTTTAGTGAGTTTTGGTGACCTCATATAGTGATCTTCTAGATTTGTGCATCTACTGGAAAAATATTGTTGATTAACATTATAACATGCAAGGGTTATCTGGAGTATATATTATACTCCTGCAATAGCGGGAGTATACTGTTGTACCATATAAGTGCCGTCATTTGTGAGTGTGGGTGCCATACTGACAGGTACCGTACCGTAATCAGTGTACCATACAGTACACTTTCTTTGGGGGTGTGTGTCAGCTTTTCTGCCTGTGAATTTGTCTTATTTGAGAAATATAAGGCACCCCCTGAAAATAAGACGTAGCACAACTTTTGGAGCAAAAATTAATATAAGACAGTGTCTTATTTTCGGGGAAACACGGTACTATCATGTAGTGGGAAGCCAGTGGAAGAGAACGAGCAGTTCCAGTGGTCAGTAGATCTTGACTGGCATTATAATGAAGGTTTGAGATTTCCTCATTCCGTTTCCTTTCAAGTGCAAAGTGCACACTGTAATTGCTACCTGAATGCTAAGGACATGAACACTGCCTCAATGAGTACCCAAGATGCTTACTAAAGCTCACAAAATTGACAGAGCTAGTGCCACCCGATAATTTCTTGACCATTTCGAGATTGAAGGCAAGGTTTTTCTTAACTATATAGTGACAGGAGATGAAGCTTGGACTTATCACCATATTCCAGAGAGCAAATGTCAAGCAATGCAGTGGTGCCATACCCATTCTCCTTCAGGGGAAAAATTCAAAACTCAGCAATCGGCGAGAAAAATCTTGGGCACCCATTGTGCACAAATCTTGGGCACCCTTCGCAGCAGCGTTCATATCCTTAACATTCAGGTAGACTATTACAGTGCACACTTTGAACTTGGAGGAAAACAGAATGAGGATGATTATCTCTAACCTTCACCACCGCAACAGTCAATGATCTACTGCTCATTCTCTGCCCCTGGCTTTCTGCTACACGATAGTAATACCAACTTCCCCCACGAATATTCCCCACAAGAGCTATGTGCCTTGTAAACTGTTGTGGTTGGCTCTAGCCCAGCTCCTGCCCCAGGGAATGGGGAGGTGGATGCAGGGAAAAATTCAACATGTCACAGGCCTGTGTTATTGCCGACAGAATAAATGCAGAGTGGGAGTGACTCGGCAGAGGAGGGCTTGGCACACAGCCAAGGCAGTCAATCTTCCTTATCTTCTATAGCTTCAGATGATGACATTTTGGACCCACGCAAGCGCAGAATTATGCGTAGAAAAGACGAAGTAAGAACATATTACAGGAAATAAGGGAGGCCACCTGTGTTTGGGTGGGGCTCCAGTAATTAGGGCTGCTGCTATAAATAGCAGCATGTGGGTTTGGCCATTGTGGAAGAATATCTGTTGCAGTATCGTCAGGAATCTTGTGTGCTGGACTTTGCTGCTTTTTCACGCCTTTAAAACCAAAGCAGAGCAGCGTGTGTGTGTGTCTCCCTTCGTTGGAAGAAGGGGTGTGAAGTTTCTCCACAGCTGCTGGCTAAGTACTTAATGACTGCTTAAGGGAAATTGTACAGATTACCTGATTGTGTTGGGAAGAGTGCTCTTTGCAATACAAAAAGAATGCTTAGTTTATTTGGACTTTTGTGATAAAGAACATTGTTTTGAATTTTCAAACGTGTGTGTGTGTCTGAAATTTGTATCCTTGAATTTTCAGGAGCCTCCTATCAGAGAGCCCGGCAGAACATAAACTAACCCTCGTACAATACAACAAAATTGTATTTGTTTATTTAAAACATTTACATAGCCTCCCAGCTTTCAGCCAACTCTGGATGGCTCCCAATCAAAGATGAAAAGAGATACAAAATCATTTTGTAATCATGTAAAGCCAGGAGGATGTTGATGCCCACAACAAGCTAGCAAAATAATTCCTTTCCCCAGGTTCTGTTCTTCATTTCTGTATGGATTTGCTTTCTTCTGATGTTGGCAACTGCTTGTGCACAGTATATATTTATGATTAAGTTTGTTTTCTATACTTTCATAACCACATATGCATTTTATTGTAAAAATATAAATGCCTATCATATTTTAATCTCAGGCCTGGATTCCCAATGATGAATCTTGTAATAACATTGAAAAGCAGGAATTGAGAAAGGAATTAAGCTGAAGGAAGCCATGTGGAAGTTGTAAACTAACCTGGGGAGGGGTGAGAAGGCTCCTACAAGCAGCATTCATTCAAAATAGACTTTCAATTTCAATCCTTAAGCCAGTTACTTGGCTTCATATGTCTAAATTGACCACTCAACTATCTGTTTTAAAAACTAGGTGCAGAAATTAAGGTTTACTTATATACACTGCTCAAAAAAAGAAAGGAAACACTCAAATAACATATCCTAGATCTGAATGAATGAAATATTCTCATTGAATGCTTTGTTCTGTACAAAGTTGAATGTGCACAACAGCATGTGAAATAGATTGTCAATCAGTGTTGCTTCCTAAGTGGACAGTTTGATTTCACAGAAGTTTGATTTCCAGAAGTTTGATTTCCTTTTATTGTGTTGTTTAAGTGTTCCCTTTATTTTTTTGAGCAGTGTATTTCATTTATTTATATTTCACATTTCCGAACTGCCCATCTCCCTTGGAAATGGTTCCAGTTTCCCTCACATCCAGAAGAAGATTGCAAGAGAAAAAGTTAGAGACCAGATGGAACAGGATGATCCCACTGTAGTCAGTAGAACAAATTGGAGCATGTCTTTGATGCAGTTTTGAAGCTTCCACAAAAGTTCTCATGAAACTGAATTATTTAACAGGATTGAAAAGGGAAATTATTAATACACATTTTTTAATAATGATCCTGGCAAATTATACAAAATTTCAAAAAGAGATGAATCCCCGATCTTTATAGATATTATGTCCGTATATATGCAGAGTAACGCAGGAGGACTAGATAAAATGCCAGAATATAATGTGGCAATTAATGAAACAGATAAATGACAAAAAAGCGTTTGTAGAAAACAATAGTTTTCTTCTTCAGTGCAAAGTATCTTCAGCTTCAGTCTTTTATATACAGGAACTTTCCTTTAACTATATTCAGCTTACTTACAAATAGATACTCAATCAATCCAGATTTCTTTGTATCACTGCTACTACTCTACTCAATATTTAACTCATGCTCTAGCCAGCCAACTAACAACCACCACCATCAACAGCAAACAACAGCAGACAGAAGGAATGGTGAAGTTGATTGGCATCTTATAATGTTCTGGCCCAATCAGGTTGCAGTCCACACCCTATGACTCAGCATTAGTATGCTTACATTCTACCTTTTACCTTATATGGTAATGCAATGAAATATCACCCAGGATTGCTAATCCTGACATATTAGTCACATACAAAGTGGCTTTTTCCTGGTTAGCACCAAGAATATTTGGATCCATTTCTCAGGAATATTTTTTTTACCAAAACAAATAGTTTTGCCATCTCTGATTAGCTCTGTTAATGTGATTTTTAAAAGATAATGCCACCTACCAAGAAATGGATCATTCTGAGAGTATAGTTCCCAGAATTCCTGTTCTTTGAACATGCTGAAGCTTCTACATCCCTTTAAGGTTAAAAAAACGGGGGAGCTATACTATATATACCATCCACTTTGCTATGTTTTCAATCTATCAGACATCATTTTTTTCATTTTTGTGACTCATCAGTATCATAGCTTGTTCACAACAGCAGCTGGGAAATTCAACTAATCTGAAGGACTTATACTTCCCATGAATTATTTCCATAAACAAAATGATTTTTTAAGCATATAATTAAAGTTATATGAGTCATATGGGAAACCTGACACATGATGTTTATTCTCAAAGAATTATCAAAACTGACAGTGTCTTGCTCTCTCGTAGGGTAAGATTAGACTTGTGCAACACCAGTAAACAAATAAACGGGCAAGGAAATTAGATTGGAAACATATAGGGAGCAGAAAAGTCAGGTCATATCTGAAAAGGATATAATCCAGCTGTGGTGCTGGAGAAGTCCAGCACCACATTTTAGTACATCATCACATTTTAGCGCCAGATTTTAGCGCATCAGTTAAATTTCAAAGACCATCATTTGATGTCGGATGCAGTTTCCAGGAATATCAACTAAAGAATTTGGTAGAACATTTGAAGCTTCCAGTGCGAGTTTTCTCCTGGACCAAACACAGCTTTGATTAGAGCTTTGCATTCTGCTTGAACCCTCCATCTCTTATGCCATATTGGCGCTCCAGACTAAGCAGAAGAATTAATACAAAATAGTGCCTTCTTCCTCATCTTTTGTTCTGCTTTACACAAATATCAGAAGTAGAAGATATTATTGAGGGGAAACTCCAATCAGCGCAGTAAATAATAATATCCACTTTGTTCTTTTTTGGAGTGGTGGTGGTTAGGAAATCCTTTTAAGGCCTTTTTAAAGATTTCTAGGCTTAGTTCCTTTCTAAAGGAAAAAAATCACTGTAGTGTTCAACTATCTCTTTTTCATAATGAAACCGTTACTTGTTCTGCCGGACTCTCTAGTAGGAGCCTCCCAAAAATTCAAAGGTACAAAGTTCAGACACACACATGTTTGAAAATTCAAAACAATGTTCTTTATCACAAAATTCAAAATAAACTAAGCACTCTTTTTGTATTGCAAAGAGCACTCGTCCCAAAACAACCTGGTAGTTTGTACAAGTCCCTTATCAGTTCGTAAGTACTTAGCTTGCAGCTGTGAAGAAAGTCACAGCCCTTCTTCTTCCACGAAGTGAGACACACATACTTTGCTCTGCTTTGGTTTCAAAGTGGTGAAAAGTCAACAAACAAAGGCCGGAGTCAGCAAGACATTCATGAACCACAACAATCAGATAATTCTCCACAACAGCCAAACCCACACACTGCTATTTATAGCAGCAGCACTAATTACAGCAGCCCCACCCAACCACAGGTGGCCTCATTTACTTTTGTAATAATCCTTTAGTTGTTGCTTCCTATGCATCACTCTACGCATGCGTGGATGTGTCATTAATTCTTGTTCAGAATCCAGAGATGATACAGATGATTGATCTCCTCCTGGGCTGTCTGCCAAACTCTCCTCCTCCCTGTCACTCAGGCCTCCTTGGTCAGAGGAGACTTCGTTGGCAGATTCCACTGGGAGCAAAACAGGCCTGCACATTCCTTGGGGCAGGAGCTGGGCCAGAGATAACCACGACATTACTATTATTTTTTTGCTTTTGACCTTGATAGGATTAATAACATTCATCAAACAAAGAGTTGTTTGATTTATCTGGTAAAAACTGAAAAGTACATAGAATCAGAATTTCACAGATAAGTATGTGTTTAATCCTCTTCTGCTCTCACACTCTCTTTTTTTCCTGCTTGCCATCCATGATCTAAAATTTGAGGACAAAACATTTCCTTGAGAATGCTTTGAGTGCACTTTCTTTCTCTACCGTTTCTTTTTCAGCCAGAAAACAAGATAACAGGTGCACAGGACTATTTTTGGCATCCTGTCCCAAATGATCATAAAGACCAGTTCAAGGTCATTGTGTTCAAATATTATGTTGATATGGGAGGTGTTATGGAAAGACTTGCAAGGGTGAGACCAGTTCAGCAGAATCCATAGTTGGGCCAATAAGATGTAGAAGAGAGATCGGCTAGCTTTAGTTAAGACCGGTGGCATTCTTAGGGATTAGAAAGATGATTGGCAAGAAGCTAAATGTTCCAAGAAAGCCAATCCCTGACCTATAAAGAAAAATCTTACCCCTTGATGGCAATTAACAGCCATACCGACTTGGGTTAAAATGTCAAGAGAATGCTGATAAAACAATTGACATAATGAGAATTTAGTCCCAAATTAAAACATATTCTAGAAATCAGGGGTGGTTCACGTTTCTACTAGGCATCTCCTTGTGGAAAAAAAAATATTTTTGAAATGAAGATCCTATTAAAATTATCCCAAGAAATTACCATAATGTGTTCAAAAAATCTTCAACTAACATTGAACAATCTTTTACAGATCTTTGTTTAATTCTAGAACTCATTCTGACTACACTATTAAATTTTAAAATTTAAAGATGCAGTTGTCAAAAATCAGCAGTATATTTCATATCACTCTAAAATAAGAAACACATATCTAGATTCTGCAAATCTCTGTCTCTCTCTCTATCTATCTATCTATCTCTCACAGAGAGAGAGAGAGAGAGAGTACAAACACTATATAGAATGTATAATTATGAACCAATATTAAGATCATATGCTGCAACGTCCTACCGGTCAATGACTACTTCAGCTTCAACCGCAACAACACAAGAGCACGCAACAGATTCAAACTTAATACGAACCGCTCCAAACTTGACTATAAAAAATATGACTTTAACAACTGAGTTGTTGAAGTGTGGAACTCATTACCGGACTCAATAGTGTCAACCCCTAACCCCCAACATTTCTCCCTTAGACTCTCCACGATTGACCTCTCCAGGTTCCTAAGAGGCCAGTAAGGGGCGTACATAAGTGCACTGGTGTGCCTTTGTCCCCTGTCTAATTATCTTTCCTTTATCTCATATATTATATATATTTTCTTCCTTTCATATATCTTCTCTTTTATTTTCACTTTTATCCTTATATATATTACTTCATGTTATTTTCTTCCTATGTATTTGTGTATTGGACAAATGAATAAATAAATAAATAAATAAATAAATAAATAAATAAATATGCATACAATGTACAAGTTAGGGAATGGTTAATATATAAATAAAAACACTTTTTAAAAAATGCAGTAATTTAATGGAACAAACTTTTGACTGAGTACATGCAAAACTGAAATGCAATGGATAAAGCCAGGTTTGTATATTGCCAAATGTTTATAATATTGTATATCCCTATATGTATCCCTATACCATTCACTAGTAATCGGACAGCACTCTCCCAGACAGACCTGGTGCACAATTAAAAATCTTCGTAGTGTTCCACTTGAAGTGTAGATGGTAGCTAGAAGGACCATTGCACAAATCTATGTTTTCTAAGATTAGGAGTTCCTACTCATAGTCATTCATGTTTTGGTCATCTCCCATATGGTTATTGCACGGTGCTCTACAAGGGACTGCCCTTAAAGATCACTTGGAATCTAAAGCTGATCTAGAACATAGCAATGGATTTAGTTATGGGCATGAGATGTCAGATAGAAATGAGTCACATAGCAATAGCAATAGCATTTAGACTTATATAACACTTCACAGTGTTTGGCAATGATGAACATGAGTTGAATATGGAAAGCAAGGACATCAGCCTAGCAACCAAATTTAGGTTAGTTCACTCTATTGTGTTCCCTGTTATCTATGGTTATGAAAGTTGGACTTTAAAAAAGCAAGACAGAAAGAAACCCCACTCATTTGAGCTGTGGTGCTGGAGAGGTTTCCTATGTATTCCTTGAATAGCAATGGTGACTGACAAGAAAGTATGGGAGCGCATAACATGTCACTAAGACAAAATAACAAAACTGTGTGTCACTGACTTTGGCCATGTTATATGGAAGAATTCACTGGAGAAAGCAATTTTTAGGTGAAACTAGACAAAATCATATCAGATACATGTAGTTAGCACAGCCCCCCCCCCAAGGCTGTGTACTCTCATCACTTCTCTTCTCTCTATACACCAATGACTGCATCTCAAACGATCTGTTAAATTACTAAAGTTTGCAGATGATACAACAGTGATTGGTCTCATTCAAAACAACAATGAAACCGCAGACAGGAGGTTGAACAACTAGCCTTGTGGTGCAACCAGAACAATCTAGAACTGAACACACTCAAAATGTAGAAATGGTGGTAGGCTTTAGGAGAAACCCTCCCATCTTACCACTTCTCACAATAGTAGACAACACAGTATCAACAGTAGAGACCTTCAAATTTCTTGGTTCCATCATATCTCAAGAGCTAAAATAGTCACCCAATCAAAAATGTCATGAAAAAAACACAACAAAGAATGTTCTTTCTGCGCCAACTCAGGAAGCTCAAACTGCTCAACGAGCTGCTGATACAGTTCTACAGAGGAATCACTGAGTCTGTCATCTGCACCTCTATAACTGTCTGGTTTGGTTCTGCAACCCAACAAGACCGACACAGAGTTCAGAGGATAATCAGAACTGCAGAAAAACGATTGTGCCAACCTGCCTTCCTGTATAATGCACAAGTCAGGAAGAGGGCTGTAAAAATATTTACTGACATCCTGGACATAAACTGTTTCAACTCCTACCCTCAAAATATCGCTACAGAACATTGTACACCATCACTCTGTTAAACAAATAATTCCCTCAAAAACTATTTACTAAGTCTGCACTATTATTACTACTGTTTTTTTTCCCTTTTTTCATTCCTATCACCCATTTCCACTTATGAATGCATGCCTGTAGGTTGTTACTTGTATCCTTAAGATTTTTATTAATATTTATTGTTTCTTCATTGCTTATTTGACCCCGATGACAATCATTAATTATTGTACCACATGATTCTTGGCAAATGTATATTTCTTTTATGTATACTGAGAGCATATACACCAAGACTGCAACGCTCTCTACATGGGGCTACCTCTGAAAAGTGTTTGGAAACTTCAGATCGTGCAGAACGCAGCCGCGAGAGCCATCGTGGGGTTTCCAAGATTCGCTCACGTTTCTTCAACACTCCGTGGTTTGCATTGGCTGCCGATCAGTTTCCGGTCACAATTCAAAGTGTTGGTCATGACCTTTAAAGCCCTACATGGCAATGGACCAGATTACCTCCGGAACCGCCTGGTACCACACGAATCCCAGCGACTGATAAGGTCCCACAGAGTTGGCCTTCTCCGGGTCCTGTCGACTAAACAATGTCGTTTGGCGGGCCCCAGGGGAAGAGCCTTCTCTGTGGTGGCCCTGGCCCTCTGGAACCAACTCCCCCTGGAGCTTAGAACTGCCCCCACCCCTCCTGTCTTTCGTAAACTACTCAAAACTCATTTATACCGCCAGGCATGGGGGAGTTGAGATATTCCTTCCCCCTAGGCCATTACAAGTTATGCATGGTATGTTTGTGTGTATGTTTGGTTTTATAATAGGGGTTTTTAGTTGGTTTTTTTATTATTGGATTGTACATGTTGTGTTTATTATTGTTGTTAGCCCCCCCCCCGAGTCTGTGGAGAGGGGCGGCATACAAATCCAATAAATTATTATTATTATTATTATTATTATTATTATTATTATTATTAAGACAAATTCCTTGTGGATCCAATCACACTTGGCCAATAAAATTATGTTCTGTTCTGTTCTGTTCTGTTTTGCTCTTTCTATTCTATTCTAATGTTGGGATGATTTACTGATAAAAGGAAACCAGGCTATCAAAGAAAAAGGTGACTGGATATTATCAAAGTTAATACCAACCAGAGCATAGAAAAACTCAAACTAGTGCAAGATCAGAAAATGTGGAGAGGTCTGACACATAGAATTGTTAATGGAATAGAACCAGAGTCGAATTCAACTGAACGGATAATATCATCATTATCATCATCATGGTTTGATATGACAATGCCAAATCCTATAGAGTGATAGCAGTGAGCAAGAGCAACAGAAATATTGTCTTCCACTGTTTAAGGAATCAAGGCTATGGTAAAGTTTGGACAATCAAGCAAACAGATCTGAAGAGCTAAAATGAAATCATTATTAAAAGACAAGGCAGAAAGCGAGATCCACATATTACAAAGAAAACATCAGGAGCAAGAAGCAAGTCGAAGCTGTGACCAAGTGAGCAGTAAATGACAAAGCATGAGATAGCATCAAGAACTAAAAAAAATGATAAAAAAGCAATACAAATTGAAGAACATAATCAGAGAAAAACAAAGACATCTGAGGTTTGATGATTAAACAAAACTTAATAGGATTAAAAAATGGTTTTAAACTCCCATGCTTTCTCAGTAGCTACAATCAATTGAGGGCCTGAGGAGACCAAACTATCTAGGTTGGAACAAGCAGTTCTGATCTTTACCGTAATGAATAGCCACAGAAACTATAACTTCTTGTTTAAGTTATAGAAGCTCTGGTACATTATTTGGAGAAAAAGCTCCATATGTGCTGCTGATAAAGCAAGATTTGATCAGTCATTATCCATAAATTATCCTAACCCACAACATTTTACCCTCAGACTATCCACAGTTGACCTCGCCAGATTCCTAAGAGGTCAGTAAGGGGCGTGCATAAGTGCACTAGCGTGCCTCCCGTCCCCTGTCCTATTGTCTCTCCTATATCTCATATATCGTATCTACTATTCTTCTATTCTATTCTTCTTATACTACTCTCATAATATCCTTCTATTCTCTAATTGATATATTCTATTCCTAAATTTTCACTTCTATTTTTCCTCTAATATATTTTATTCGAGTATAACCTCTATAACCTTCATTGTGTATTATTGTGCATTGGGCAAAATAAATAAATAAATAAAATAAAATATATTTTTCTTGCTATTCTGCCTTTAAAAGAGGATTGGAAGGTATTTAATATAGTTTGGTAGATTGTACTGGATTTCTGGGCTTCATCCTCTTCTTTTTCACTAAGACAGTTTTTCCCTAATGCTTGGGCTTTTTTAAAAAGGCATGGTAATGATTCTGACCTTTGTGGTAATTAAATTATAGCAAAGAGTTATCACAGCTGACCTTCAGGCTGTATTTTTAAAAAGCAGCAGCAGCAGTAGCAGAACAACTTATTTTACTTCCTGAATCAAAGGAGTGCTTTTTGGAGAAGACCATCCAATGAGATTTTAAATACAGTAGTACCTCGTGATACAAACCCCTTGTCTTACAAACTTTTCGAGATATGAACCCGGGGTTTGGGATTTTTGTGCCTCTTCTTACAAACTTTTTTTGCCTTATGAACCCGCCGCCATGAACGCCAAACCCAGAAGTTTGGCAAAAGTTTGGGTTCAGCGTTCAGGAGGCAGCCAAGAAGCACCGCCACCCAGCTGTCACCTTTTGAAACAGCCGGGGGGGGGGGGGCTTCTCGGCGTTCTCCCGAACCCCGAACCCAAAAGTTCGGCAAAAGTTTGGGTTCAGTGTTCAGGTTGGGGAGAGCGCCGAGAAGCGCCGCCACCCGGCTGTCACCTTTGCAGAAGAGCTGCGGAGCTGTCGGCCGGTCAGGAGGCTCAAACAGAGGTGGGGAATCCCAATAAGGAATTCCATGGGCGGAGCTTTGATGTCACGGAGACGTCCTTCCTGGCCGGCCGAAACGTGGACTCCAGGAAGGACGTCTTCATGACATCAAAGTTCCGCCCATGGAATTCCCTATTGGGATTCCCCACCTCCGTTTGAGCCTCCCAACCGGCCGATAGCTCCACAGGTCTTCTGCAAAGGTGACAGCCGGGTGGCGGCACGTCTCGGTGGTCTCCCGAACCCAAACGCTGAACCTGAACTTTTGCCGAATTTCCGGGTTCGGCATTCGGGAGAACGCCAAGAAGCCCCCCTGGCTGTTTTGGAAGGTGACAGATGGGCGGCGGCGCTTCTCGGCGGCCTCCTGAACCCAAACTTTTGCCGAACCTTTCGGGTTCAGCATTCAGGAGAATGCCGAGAAGTGCCCGGCTGTTTCAAAAGGTGACAGCCGGGCGACGGCACCCAGCGGAGCACCGTTTTTGCGATTTCTTTTCCTTGCACGCATTAATCCATTTTACATTGTTTCCTATGGGAAACATTGTTTTGTCTTACAAACTTTTCGCCTTACGAACCTCCCCCCAGAACCAATTAAGTTTGTAAGACGAGGTATCACTGTATCTGGTTATCTTTCTTCTTTGGCTGACACAGTATCTCTGTGTTCTCTCCACTGTTCCTGAACCTCACATCCAGAGACTGATGCAAATAAGAAAGAAAACCTCTGTTGCCAAGCTGAAAGCATTCAACGTTTTTACTGTATTTTCATCCTGGCATGTAAACATTGCCTGCCACGACAAAAATTAATTGCAGCTTCAGCCTTATTTTTAGCCTGTTCTCTTAACATTTCAAAGGTCAAGCGGGTGAAAATTTTTGTTAATTTGGTTGGCTGGAAGCTCAATGCATACTTATTTGCAATGAAGGGCTACCAATTTTTTACTACCACACTGTGAGTGTGGCTTATGCAGGATGTCCTGCATTTTCTCTCAACTTTCAGTGCAAACTGGGTGCTCTGGAGTGGAGCTCCATTTTCGCTACCCCACTGTGCCCCCCCCCAAGATCCAGGCAGCAACCCACCCCTGCTTATTTGGCTTTTATTGTCATTTGTGGAGAGAAACTGTTGTTGGGGAATGCCATATTATAAGATGGTGAGAAACATATGCTGCAACATCCTGCCTGTCAACGACTATTTCAGCTTCAACCGCAATAACACAAGAGCACGCAATAGGTTCAAACTTAATATTAGCTGCTCCAAACTTGACTGTAAAAAATATGACTTTAGCAATCGAGTTGTTGAAGTGTGGAACTCATAACCAGACTCCGTGGTGTCAACCCCCAACCCCCTACATTTTTCCCTTAGACTATCCATGATTGACCTCACCAGGTTCCTTAGAGGTCAGTAAGGGGTGAGCATAAGTGCACTAATGTGCCTTCCGTCTCCTGTCCAATTGCCTCTCCTATATTTTATATATCTTTTCTTCCATTCATATATCTTTTCATCTATTCTTCATTGACGTATTCTATTCTCATATCTTTTCTTCTATCCTTTCCCTGTTTTTATTCTCTTTAACTTTCAATTTGTATTGGACAAGATAAATAAGTAAAATAAATAAATAAAATAAAATAAATATAGTCAGTAACATATAGTCAGTAACCAGGGGTGGGCTTCTGCCTGGACCGGGATGGGGGAATGCAGTGGGGTAGCGAAAATTGAACTCCATCCCATAGCACCTAATTTACACTGAAAGATGTTGAAAGAAAATGAAGAGCATCCTGCATAAGCCATGCCCACAGTGTGGTAGTAAAACTTTTGGTAGCTCCTCATTGTCAGTAACATATAGCCAGTAACATATAGTCAATGACATCCCCCGGACAACACCAGGGGTGGGCTGCTGGAGGTTTGCAGGGATTCAGGAGAACCTCTAGCTAAAATTCTGTGCAGTTTGGAGAAAAACCTAAACCCCACTGCTTGGCTGGCTCCACCCACCCTACCCTGCCCCTCCCAGGAATCCCCACACAGCCCATTTTGGATGCAGATAAGTGCATGCAGAGGCTCAGGGAGGGTGAAAAACAGACCTACCAGAAGTTCAGGATTCTGGAGACTGGGGAGGCAGTTTTCGCACTCCCGGAGGCTCAAGGAAATCCTCCAGAGCCCAGAGAGGGCAAAAACACTAACTCCTGCTGTGGTGCAGGAAGTCAATTAGGTCATGCCCATCCAGCAACCAGGTAGAGAACCTCTTGCTAACATTTTTGAAGTCCATCCCTACAACACCTGAAAACAGGTTCAGAGTCTCGTTTCAGCAAAACAAACAGAAGGGTGCTCAAAGGAAACGGGCTTAAAAATATATCGAGAAATGCATATTACTTTTTAAGAGACACTGTTATGTCCAAAGTTTATAATTATGTAGACATAAGGGGGTAGAACCAGTTTATAAAGCCTTAGTAAGGCCACACCTGGACTACTACTACTACTGCATTCAGGTTATTGGTCACCACATTAAAAAAAGATACTGAGACATTGGAAAAAGTGCAAAGAAGAGCAACTAAGATGATTAAAGGCCTGGAGACCAATATATATATTATATATATTATACACATACATACATACATACATACATACATGCATGCATGCATAAATAAGTTTGTACGTACGTGTTCTGCCGGCGTGTTTCAACTGCCCGTAATTACAGAGTAATTAGTCCAGGAAGACACACACCACATGATAAAAGAAAAACCCAAAAGTTTTTATAAACAGAAAAACAGAAACAACTCCCTTTTTAAATGTCAAAGGGATTTTCTGGTACACACAAGTCACAGGTTAAATGCAATCCAATTGCTCGCCCAATAACTGGGAAATTGAGTCCAATTCTAAAGTCCAGAGAGTCCACACACAATCTTGAACAGCGCAAAAACCACAACCTTGACGAAACAATGAATCAGATAAACTGCCATGAGGCTAAAACACCAGGTTGCACTTTTATCTGTAGCACTAATTACAGCAGCCCCACCCAACCACAGGTGGCCTCATTTTCTCTTGTAATAATCCTTCAGTTGTTGTCTCCTATGCATCACTCTATGCATGCGTGGATGTCTCATTAATTCTTGTTCAGAATCCAAGGATGATACAGATGATTGATCTCCTCCTGGGCTGCCTGCCAAACTCCCCTCTTCCCTGTCACTCACGCTTCCTTGGTCAGAGGAGACTTCGTCGGCAGATTCCATCGGGAACAAAACAGGCCTGCGGCATGTGGATGTTTCCCCCACATCCTCCTGCACATTCCTTGGGGCAGGACCTGGGCCAGAGCTAACCACAACATGTACGTATGTACATACATATCTATGTATGATAGCAGTATTCGAGTATTTGAGGGGCTGCCGCAAAGAAGAGGGGGTCAATTTATTTTCCAAAGCATCAGAAGGCAAGACAAAAAACAATAGATGGAAACTAATCAAGGAGAGAAGGAACCTGGAATTAAGGAGAAATTTCCTAATAGTGAGGACGATTAACCAATGGAACGGCATGCTTTCAGAAGTTTCAACTGCATCATTATTGGAGGTTTTATAGAAAAGCCTGGACAGTCACCTATTTGAAATAGTATAGGGTCTGTTGCTTGAGCAGGTGGTTGAACTAGAAGACCTCCAAGGTCTCTCCCAGCTCTATTCTGATTCAATATTGATTAAAAAATGCACAGCATTTCTTGGGATTTTAGCCACACTTAGCTTTTCCAGGGAGTCTACTAAAGGGAAAAATAAGCAGGAGAAAAGCACTAAATGTGATTTAATAATTACAATTAAATTAAATGTAAAGGAACACATCGTGTATGTCACCCTTTTGTTATTTAAAATCAAGGCATCAGCACCTTTTGGAGAAGGTTTGGGAGCAATACTTTTTGAGAAGCGAATGTTATTTTCTGCTTCAGTTGTGGACCCTGGCTATATGTTATAATTTCTGTACAACAGGACTTCTTTAATATAATCAATGTAACTCAACTTTATAAAGATGGTATGTTGGTAATTTAATTTGGAACTTGATATGTCCTGAATCTATGTATTCCCTTTACTTGCAATGAAGCTGCAAATCTGTAGTCTACCAAAAGGTGGAAGAGGCTCCTGGAGGTTTTGGCCTAATTCAGAACGAGACAGTTGACCTTGGATTCTCCTTTTATCCTCAAAGGAAATTTTGGAGACCTTTAGCACTGATGCTTTGGAAGCAAAAATCCAGAAGTAATAAAAACAGGGTGGATTAGAGGAACTGTCATAGATATATTGTGGAAAGCAAGAGTTTAATAAAAACCAAGCATCTTTGATCATCTAGATCCATTATCTTTGCATTATGAAACATAATTTCTTCTCCATTAGTTTCACTGGAAAGAAAATAACCAAAAGTAAAGAAATGTATTATCTCCTCAACCTCAAATCCTGTGCTCTCCACATGGCTAAAATTCTTCTAATATTCCTGATATTTTTTAGGAGGATTATGCTCTTTCTTTTATTAACTCTTAAGTATGTCGTGAAAAGAGGCTACAGATCACTCAAGGGAAGGTATAGCCCTCTACAAAATGGTCCCAGGAAAGATTTCTTGTTTCTCCTTTCGCAGCGAAAAGAAAGAGCATAATCTTTATCTTTATTTTAAAGGGGGGGAAAATGACATTTGGACTGGAAGTTGCCTTTGCTTTATTAAAACTAAAATTACCTACATATTATAGAAACATAGAAACATAGAAGTCTGACGGCAGAAAAAGACCTCATGGTCCATCTAGTCTGCCCTTATACTATTTCGTGTATTTTATCTTACAATGGATATATGTTTATCCCAGGCATGTTTAAATTCAGTTACTGTGGATTTACCAACCATGTCTGCTGGAAGTTTGTTCCAAGGATCTACTACTCTCAGTAAAATAATATTTTCTCATGTTGCTTTTGATCTTTCCCCCAACTAACTTCAGATTGTGTCCTCTTGTTCTTGTGTTCACTTTCCTATTAAAAACACTTCCCTCCTGGACCTTATTTAACCCTTTAACATACTTAAATGTTTTGATCATGTCCCCCCTTTTCCTTCTGTCCTCCAGATTATACAGATTGAGTTCATTAAGTCTTTCCTGATACGTTTTATGCTTAAGACCTTCCACCATTCTGGTAGCCCGTCTTTGGACCCGTTCAATATTGGATTTATTTATTTAATTATTTATTCGAAGGATTAATGGAATTGAAAGTACAGAAGAACAAAGAGGAATAATACTGACGTGAAGCACAAATGCCCTCTTAAAGAAAGAGAGATAAAGAAAGAAGGGTGCAGCACTTAGAAGTTTTGTTCTTCCTTGTTTTATAAAAACAGAAAAAAATCAAAAGAAGGAAGAGAGGTGGTTAAACACTCTATTTTTTCCTTGGAATTTTGGTTGTATTGTAAAAATGTTAAGGGGAAACAGAGACATGCATTGGATACATTAGGATATTTAAAGACTTTAATATTAAAGATATTAAAGACAAATGAACAGCATGTGGGAATGAAAGAAATACTTAAAAATATGGACTGCATTGAACTAAAAATGAAGAATATAATACAAATAAGAACAAGTGCAGAACAGATAAGTGAGGAACCTATTGAGGACACTGGAAGAGTGGAAAAAACAGAGGAACTTGGAAAAAGCAACAAGAAAGAAAATACAATAAAGGGATGATGGAAACACGTAGGGTGAAAAGGGTATTGGAACAGAAAGGGAAGATCATAGATGGCAGAGGGGAAAAAGGCAGGGAGAAAACATGAAAGCAAAATAAAACAACAAAGGGAGAAAAAGTGAAGAGAGAAACAGAGAGTTCAACAAAAAAATGGAGTTAAAATGAAATGAAAAAGTTGAGAGAATCTTGGGAGAGACAACCCAAAAAGAGAAAGAAAAAAAAAGATTAAAAATATGTAACAAAATAAAAGTTAAGAGACAAAAAAGAATAAGAGTGTGTATGTTAAATTAGTATAATAGAACTAAATAATTTTGAATAAATTGTTTTTGTGGTGATAAGAATAATAAAAATAATAACACGTTTGAATATAAGTTATAAATATAGAAGAATTATAATGTGGAAAAATGACCTATATTAAATACATGTATGAACTATTATGTAGAGATGAAACTATAAAATAACATTAGAAAATATGAAAATTGAAAACTGGTAATTTGGAAATGTGATTTGTATGGGGCATAAAAGATAAAAATTAGTTTTGAATTGATAAAGTGATAGGTGATAAAGTGATAGAATTAATTCTTAAGAAGATAAAATTAGCTTGTATTAAAGAATAAGAATGATATATAGAAGAATGATATATCAATAGCAATAGCATTTAGATTTATATACTGCTTCACGGTGCTTTGCAGCCCTCTCTAAACTCTAAAAAATAGATATTAAGATGAAAAGAAACTTGAGAGACATATAGAAACATAGAAACATAGAAACATAGAAGTCTGACGGCAGAAAAAGACCCCATGGTCCATCTAGTCTGCCCTTATACTATTTTCTGTATTTTATCTTAGGATGGATATATGTTTATCCCAGGCATGTTTAAATTCAGTTACTGTGGATTTATCTACCACGTCTGCTGGAAGTTTGTTCCAAGGATCTACTACTCTTTCAGTAAAATAATATTTTCTCATGTTGCTTTTGATCTTTCCCCCAACTAACCTCAGATTGTGTCCCCTTGTTCTTGTGTTCACTTTCCTATTAAAAACACTTCCCTCCTGGACCTTATTTAACCCTTTAATATATTTAAATGTTTCGATCATGTCCCCCCTTTTCCTTCTGTCCTCCAGACTATACAGATTGAGTTCATTAAGTCTTTCCTGATACGTTTTATACTTAAGACCTTCCACCATTCTTGTAGCCCGTCTTTGGACCCGTTCAATTTTGTCAATATCTTTTTGTAGGTGAGGTCTCCAGAACTGAACACAGTATTCCAAATGTGGTCTCACCAGCATTCTATATAGGGGGGTCATAATCTCCCTCTTCCTGCTTGTTATACCTCTAGCTATGCAGCCAAGCATCCTACTTGCTTTCCCTACTGCCTGACTGCACTGTTCACCCATTTTGAGACTGTCAGAAATCACTACCCCTAAATCCTTTTCTTTTGAAGTATTTGCTAACACAGAACTGCCAGAACATATTAAAAATGAAGTGAGATTTAATCGTAACTACTGTATTTAAAAAACAAATATATGGTTAAGATTATTGTATGAAACTCAGAAAACAAATGCTCATGACATGAGATATTGAAAGACCAAAAATAATTAAAAGATTTGGGGGGGGGGGGGAGAAGAAAAGAAAAAATAAAATGGTCCCAGGTTGAACTGAATTTTATTGCAATGTTATTGTGATTTTATATATTTGTATTTACAATATAATTATGATTTTATTTTGATGTTGTAAACTGGCTAAAGTCATCTTCCAGTGAGAAAGATGGCAAAGATATTTAAATAACTAAATAAATTCCAGCTATTGTTGGGTTAAATGCCATGTGTTTGGCAGTATGCAAAATCAATTTTAAAAAAATTCTGAAAAACACCTTTATAATTCCCAGTATTCTTTCAATGAATGCAAATATTCGGTGACAGATGGTACATTTCATTATTTTATAAACAAATCTGTACACAAAAGCTACAGTTGTTTCTAAAACAATATAGGTGCATATTGCATATATGAAATTGCACAGATGAAATTACAGAGTAAGAATTCACAGCTGATATATGTAAGGTAATGCAAAGGACAGAGAGCAAAATATATTTATTTTTATTAAAATGACAAGTAAAAAAAGCTTACATTATTAGTAAACCTGGAGAGCAAATTTGTTGTGTTACTGCAGGGGACAAGAGGAGAACCAAAGGTGGGAATGACCAGAAAGTTGATGCCAACCTTGTAATGGCATGAGCAGTTGGACAATGGGATAGATTACATACTGGCTGAGGAATTCTGGGAAGTTGATTAAATTGAGTGCTCTCTCTATCCTGTGCATTACTTTCCATAATTCAACTTTTGCCTTGAGAAGAGCTAGAGAGACTGTCAACACACACACATACACACACACATACACACACACACACATATATATATATTTTTTTTTTGGTCCAATACACAATAATACGCAATGAAGGTTATAGAGGATATAGTAGAGAAGAAATACGAGATATAGGAGAGACTAAAGGACAGGGAACTGTAGGCACTCTAGTGCGCTTATGTACGCCCCTTACTGACCTCTTAGGTATCTGGAGTGGTCAACCGTGGATAGTCTAAGGGTAAAATGTTGGGGGTTAGGGGATGATGCTACGAAGTCCGGTAACGAGTTCCACGCTTCAACAACCCGATTACTAAAGTCATATTTTTTACAGTCAAGTTTGGAGCGGTTAATGTTAAGCTAGAATCTGTTGTGTGCTCTTGTGTTGTTGTGGTTGAGGCTGAAGTAGTCTTTGACAGGCAGGACATTGCAACATATGATCTTGTGGGCAATACTTAGATCATGTTTAAGGCGTCGTAGTTCTAAGCTTTCAAGACCCAGGATTGAAAGTCTAGTCTCGTAGGGTATTCTATTTTGAGTGGAGGAATGAAGGGCTCTTCCTGTGAAGTATCTTTGAACATTTTCAAGGGTGTTGATATCTGAGATGCGATATGGGTTCCAAACAGATGAGCTGTATTCGAGGATGGGTCTGGCGAAGGTTTTGTAAGCTCTGGTAAGTAGTGTGAGATTTCCAGAGCAGAAGCTACATAGGATTAGATTAACAACTCTTGAAGCCTTCTTAGCAATGTTGTAGCAGTGGGCTTTGGCACTTAGATCTTTAGTTATTAGTATCCCAAGGTCCTTGACCAAGTGGGGATTATCTGTGATAATTTGTTTATTAAGTTTGTATTTGAAGTTCTGATTTTTTTTTGCCGATGTGTAGGACAGAGCATTTGCTGGTTGAGTAGGTTTGGCTTCTTTTCTCTTTTTAAGGTGATGGCTGAGAAAGAGAAACGCTACTCTAGAAAATAATAAGGATGGATAGGTTAGAGCAAGGGTCTTCATCCCCTGATCCATGGAACGTCACCTGTCCACAGTCTGCCAGCAACCAAGCTATGCAGACATACAAACCCCATCCAGTATGCACTCTCCAGTCCATGGAAAAATCTTTTTCCATGGAACTGATCTCTGTTCCCCAAAAGGTTGGAGGCCACTATATTAGAGCACAGTTTATGTGGCCATTAGGCAAGGATGCTCGAGTGCAGAAAATATAATCGTGTTTGATAAAGCTTTTTGTTAGCATTTATCTGACTACTGTAAAAGAATAGAATAGAATTTTATTGGCCAAGTGTGATTGGACACACAAGGAATTTGTCTTGGTGCATATGCTCTCAATAAAATATACATTTGTCAAGAATCATGTGGTACGACACTTAATGATTGTCATAGGGGTCAAATAAGCAATGAAGAAGCAATATTAATAAAAATCTTAGGATATAAGCAACAAGTTACAGTCATACAGTCAACATGGGAGGAAATGGGTGATAGGAATGATGAGAAAAACTAGTAGAATAGAAGTGCAGATTTAGTAGAAAGTCTGACAGTGTTGAGGGAATTATTTGTTTAGTAGAGTGATGGCATTCGGAAAAAAACTGTTCTTGTGTCTAGTTGTCTTGGTGTGCAGTGCTCTGTAGCAACGTTTTGAGGGTAGGAGTTGAAACAGTTTGTGTCCAGGATGTGAGGGGTCAGTAAATATTTTCCCCGCCCTCTTTTTGACTCGTGCAGTATACAGGTCCTCAGTGGAAGGCAGGTTGGCAGCAATTGTTTTTTCTGCAGTTCTGATTGTCCTCTGAAGTCTGTGTCGGTCCTGGTAGTATATTTATTTATTTGGTTTATTTATACACCCATTTATAGATTTTAGTTTATATCAGGATTTTTGGATTTAGTCCCTTCTTTGGAATCCCTATTTTTCATGTACGTATCCACACAAGACTTAATCTGCCCCTCAGCCTCAAATATTGGTCACTACACAATGGAATCACTCAAATCAAGGCTATGTGTACATTTAAAAAAAAAAAAAGCAAGAGGAAAAATACAAAACTTCAGCCTGAGTGTAAACACAGGCTGGTTTTGAAAACCAGAAGAGAAAAAAAAAATTAAATACATTATTAGCTTTTTTTACTCTTTCTCCTTTCATCTATGCAACTGTTATATTGTTTTAGAAACAACTGTGGCTTTTGTGTACAGGTTTGTTTATAATCTAATGAAACGTACCATCTGTCACGGAATATCAGCTTGTGAATAACCAGGAAGGTTGTCAGCATAGAGAGAAAGTTTGACTTTTCTCCTTTTTCCTCTCTCTTAAGGTCAATCTAGATTGCCTCCCCTAGTTTGCCTAATCTTGCTATTTCACTGAACAATGGAAAAAACCCTGAACATTTAAACACATATTGTTCTCAGCCAAGCATAATGTTCAACTACTTCGGTTGCCTTAGCAACTTCCACTTCTAAAAATACAAAAGACATAATCTGCAAAATAAATGATTGTGTAATAAAGAGAATCTGTGGGAGAAAATGCTTCCTTGGTTTTAACCTAGAGCCTGATGATGATGTTCGTCTATCGTGTTCGAAGAACACCTTGACATCTAATGGTTTGTGGGCTGTACGCGATGTGTCCTCAGGTGGCTGGTAAGGCCTATATGGGAATGAAATGTTCTGCCACATGTTGGGCAGACATGTGTGGGCACCATTGTCGCAGCTTTTGCAGTTCCAGCTTTGCGGAGTGCTCACTCCTCTTCTAACCTACAGCCTACATTTCAGTAAAATTACTGACTTGGGACAATATACTTGCATAGGTATAAAAGAAATGAAAATTGTAGTTTATTAGGCATTCTAGTGCAGCGGTTCTCAACCTGTGGGTTGCAACCCTTTTGGGGGTTGAACGACCCTCTCACAAGGGTTATCTAAGACTATCGGAAAAAAACCATATTTTTTGATGGTCTTAGGCAGTGTTTCCCAACCTTGGCAACTTGAAGATATTTGGACTTCAACTCCCAGAATTCCCCAGCTGGCATTTGCTGGCTGTGGAATTCTGGGAGTTGAAGTCCAAATATCTTCAAGTTGCCAAGGTTGGGAAACACTGGTCTTAGGAACCAAAACATCACTCCTCTATCTGTCTCCATGTGGGTCTACCCACATGCAAATAGACTGCTGGGAAAAATATGTGTATTGTGGAAATTTGACATTTGATCATGTGACCAGCATGTACAGAAGCCAAATTTCTGGCACTGCACATACACCGCCATCTTGTTTTTGCCTTTTTTTTTTTCATTTTTTAAAAAATTGGCACATGTACTGCCATGAGGCATATTTTATGGTTGGGGGTCACCACAGCATCAGGAACTGTATTAAAGGGTCGCAGCCTTAGAAAGGTTGAGCACCACTGTTCTAGTGGCTTTGTGCCTTAATTTTCGTGGAAGTAATTTTATACAGAATGTTCTTCTATTGAGCTACTGTCCTGATCTCCCAGATCCATAATAATGTCCACTGTGCTACTGCTTAGAGTAAATTCAAAAGATGGTGGCAATATAACACAGGATCTTGAGAATGGAAAGGTGAGAAGAAGTGAAGGGCTGCAAAAAAAATTTACTACCACACTGTGAGCATGGATTATTTTGTGGGTGTGATTTGCTGGCCCTGTGACCAGGTGGGAGTGGCTTGATGATCATGTGACCAGGGCTTAAAGGTCATGTGACTGGCTTAAAGGTGGCCAACTTGACATAATTTGGTTTGGGTTAGGGTGCCTGGCCTCTCCTTGCCTCAAAGAGATACAATTTCCCAATCTATTTACTATTACTGAACATCCAAAATATACTATTTAATTCTATGTATATCTGCCATATGTGTACATACATATTGCACACAGGTACACAAAAATATACATTATCTACTATGTAAACTGTATGTTTATGTACACACACACACGCATGCACAGCTCGTCTAAAATTACACACATTCCAAAGTAATCCACCCAAATTTTTGTGCTTAAGGGAGGACTAAATTTAGATTTAGATTTTCACATCAATTTTAAATCACATGCCCTCTTTCTTTCTTCTTCAGTATTTTAATATGCAAAAAGCTACTAGTATAATGTAATGGTAAATCCACAAGGTCTACAATGTTCACACAGTTTTCCTCCAAAGTTCTACAGGACTCACTTTAAAGTTGGCAATACTTCATTTGTTTCAATAGTTTCCTACTGGGAAGGCTTGGGAAAGAGAATGAGTTTATTCATAGTTTTATTTTAGTTTCAAAGTTATGGTTTTTTTTAAACTTGCCCTTTGGACACCATCCTAAGTAAACTATGGAGTACAACCAGGAGGGAAAGTAGGAAAAGAGAAAAAGAGAAAATTTTGTCCCAGAAAATTTTCATTTTATTTATTTATTTTGCTAGCCATCTAGGTAGCTAACAAAATTAAAACTCCATAGAAACAAACAGCCAAAAATAACAATAACAAAAACACCATCCAATTGCACCAAATGTACACACAGTGGCCACAAGAACAACCACAAGTATTACAGTAATGACCACCTCATGGGCTCCCTTAATTCTCCAACTGTCTTGCCTGGAATACTACCATGTTTTAAAGTCTTTTAAATATGAAATTAGGAATAGGAATAGTTGGATTTTGAGGGAGGTATTGCAACAAAAAAGGTCTTTATATGCTTTAGCTCCTTGGGTCTTTAAGTGTTTGTTTGTTCGTTTGTTTGTTTAGTTAGCTAGTTAATTAATGAAACACTTCGAGTCTCCGGAGAGGGGCGGCATACAAATCTAATTAATAATAATAATAATAATAATAATAATAATAATAATAAAAAATAGTTATTTGCTGTCCATGAAGCTTAATTTTCACATTTAAAAAGATGCATGTCAAAATAAAGAGAATGTATAGAACATAAATACAGTGGTACCGCTACTTAAGAACTTAATTTGTTCCGTGGCCAGGTTCTTAAGTAAGTAGAAGCAATTTTTCCCATAGGAATCAATGTAAAAGCAAATAATGCGTGCAAACCCATTAGGAAAGAAATAAAAGCTCAGAATTTGGGTGGGAGGAGGAGGAAGAAGAAGGGGAGGAGGACAGTCGCTGCCAAAGGAAGAAGGTGGGGTGAGGGGAATCAAAAAAATCCAAAACTTTAAGGCTTAAAAAAAAAGAGGGACTCTGAGGCAGTGAGGAGGAGCAAGTACCTCCCATACACCCGGCACAAGGCTGCCTCCCATACATGCCAGAGAGAGAAACCAATGAGAAATGGCAGGAAACTGGCCAGGCCTTCGTGCTGCTCTCAAATTTTCTGGGAAATTTTTCTGGGCTTGGGTTTGTAAGTGGAAAATGGTTCTTAAGAAGAGGCAAAAAAATCTTGAACACCCGATTCTTATCTAGAAAAGTTCTTAAGTAGAGGCGTTCTTAGGTAGAGGTACCACTGTACTCCAATAAAGGAGAATTTTGGAGCTCAGGGTTGAGACTAAGTGGAGAGAAAGAACCAAAAACTTTTTTAAAAAAACCTATTAAAAGCTAATGAGCAAAAAGGATTATGTTAGCTATATTGGTTCCCTGAGGTCCTCAATCCTGATGGGACCTTTTTTCTATCTGTTTCTCTCTCTTCCTCTCTTCCTCTCTCTCTCCTTCCCTCTCACTCTTTCCCTCTCGGCTTCTGGGCAGGTTTGGAAAATTCTGAGCTGATGATGATTTTTAAGTGAGCGATTGCTCACTGCTCAGCTTAGAGGGAACTATGGATGGCGGAGGGCGTTTTTACCCTCCCCTGGCTACAGGTAACCTTTGGAGCCTGGGGAGGGTGAAACATGAGCCTACTGGCCCCACCAGAAGTTGGGAAACAGGCCGTTTCCAGGCTCTCTGGTGGCCGGTAATGGCCTGTTTCCCAACTTCTGGTGGGCCCAGTAGGATCATCATAAAGTAGGATGGTGGAGGTGTTTTCGGTCTCCTCAGGCATTGAATTATGGGTGTGATCACTTGCACATGCACAATAGCGTGTGGCCATGCTTTTTCAGCACCCAAGGAAAAAAAGGATTGCCACCACTGCCCTAGGTCAAGAAACAGACAGCGCTTGAACGAACAGAATTCTACTTTATTGTTACAGAATATAATTTTTTTAAAACCCCAACAGTTATTCTCTCTTACCCTCTCTTATACCAAAGAGAATCAAGACAGGACAATCTTGAGTTACTTTCTCACTCCCTTCTTGTCTATCTTGGCTTTATTGATGTTTACATTAAAAGTCTCCTTTCTTCACTATTTCTGTACTTCTCTACATTACCCAAACTAGATATAGAGGACAATGCCCAGGAAACAGAGGAGGGGACGGGCATGCTCTTACTATTTGAAGTGGCCAATAAAAGATGGACCAATCATATTTCAAGAACATTGGCTGCGGTTCTGACCATATGATTGGTAGAGCATATCAGAGTACATCCACAGCGAAACACTGCTTTAATGTCAGTATAGGTAATTATAAATCAGTAAATCTGATTTAAAAATGTTTAAAAGATAGGCTGGCGATGAGAGGATTATGAGGAAAAGGCAGAAAAACACAGATACAAATGGATAAGCTCTGTAAAGCAGCTTTCCTGAAAAACATCAGTCAACTATACAGTAATTAATTATATCAGGAAAATATTATTTGTGTTATAGGTTTCGGATCATTATTGCCAGGCTGTTTCTGGTTGTTCTTTGCCAAATATCCTCCCAAATGCTTCTTTAAATGTCATTGCGGAACTTTTGCTTCTGTTCTGTTTGATAATCTTAACTGGCAATGGCTTCAGTTCCAGCATAGAGCAGATTTGCCCAAATTGCTTAAGCATCTCCAACAGTAACATTAAAGTTAACAGTGGCAAGGTAGTGAAAACAAATTCTCTTTTGTGAAGAATTCTTATAGGGAAGTTCCTTAAATCTCATTTTCCCCTTTCTAAACCTTAATCTCTACATTTAGCAACTTGAATAATTGCTTTCTGTTACTGAATGTAGAAGAACTAAATACAGTGGTACCTCTACCTAAGAATGCCTCTACTTAAGAACTAGATAAGAACCGGGTGTTCAAGATTTCTTTGCCTCTTCTTAAGAACCATTTTTTACTTACGAACCTGAGCCTGGAAAAATTTCCCAGGAAGCTTGAGAGCGGCACAAAGGCCCGGCTAGTTTCCTGCCATTCCCTATGGATTTCTCCCTCTGGCGCAATTTTGGGAGGCAGCCTCGTGCCAGGTGTGTGGGAGGCACAAGCTCCTCCTCACAGCCTCAGAGTTCCTCTTTTTTTTAAAGCCTTAGTTTTGGATTTTTTTTATTCTCCTCACCTCACCTTCTTCCTTCGGCAGCGACTGTCCTCCTCTTCTTCCTTCTCCTCCTCCCACCCAAATTCTGAGCTTTTATTTCTTTCCTAATGGGTTTGCATGCATTGTTTGCTTTTACATTGATTCCTATGGGAAAAATTGCTTCTACTTACAAACATTTCTACTTAAGAACCTGGTTGTGCTGTCCTCAGAGACAGAGATAGTTGGACTGTATTTAGACACATTTCTTTAAGATATTGCATTAGGGGAAATGTAGTGAATTTGCACTCTGGGTAATGTAGTTTTACATGTGACCACATTTGTGTATTCCTATTGGCTCTGACTCGGGATGAGGGGTAATTGGAGAGAATATTCCAGAGGATCTTTGTCTTCACTCACTAAGCCAGCCAGCATGTAGATGCTACACCCAGAGCTAGGGTCAATTCAACCTCTTTTTATCTGCACAATGGGAAAGATTATACTGCAGAAGAATCACATCATAACTGTGAGTTATTGTGAGAATTCCTGTAATAAAATGATCTGTGATATCTCGTTGTGCTGAGTTATCTGACTGGGAAAAGTTGAACTTGTACCAGAACACCTGTCATGGAACAAATTAAGTTCTTAAGTAGAGGTACCACTGTACCTGACTTAAAATTTGAGGTTGAACTTTCTACTCGGTGAGTTAATCACAGGTAGCCAGGATTGGGTTCCACTTACCTTCACCATGGGTTCACATCGCAACATTTTGCACACACACACCCTTGCTCTGCTTGCATGCATGCATGTGTCCTCTCATACAATTACACTTCCATGCATGCTCAGAAGATGGATTCAGCCTGAAACACAGCTGAGGAGCTGATCAGCTGTCATTCAGGAGAAGAAAGAAAGGTCCGTATTAACCTGGGGGCAGGTAGGAGGGCTTTTTTCAAAGCACAGAATGAGGAGAAAAAAGCAAATTCCATGCTTGGCATGATTAGGAAGGGAATCGAAAATAGGTCAACAAGTGTTGTATTGCTGCTGTACAAATCGATGGTGAGACCACACTTGGAATATTGTGTACAGTTCTGGACACCGCACCTCAAGAAGGATATAATGGAACTGGAAAAGGTGCAAAAAAGGGCAACAAGAATGATAAAGGAAATGGAGCACCTCCCTTATGATACCAGGTTACAGCACCTTGGTCTCTTCAGCCTTGGAAGATTGCGTTTAAGGGGTGACTTGATCGAAGTGTATAAAATCATGCATGGGATAGAAAAGGTGGATAGAGAAAAATCTTTTCTCTATCACACAATACTAGGACGAGGGGGCACTCCCTAAAACTCATAGGTAAGAAAGTGAGGACAAATCAAGGGAAATATTTCTTCACCCAGAGGGTCGTTGGTTTATGGAATTCACTTCCAGAAGAGGTCATGACAGCTGTCAGCCTTGATAGCTTCAAGGCAGGATTAAACAGATTCATGGATGCCAAGCATATAGATGGTTATTGAAACGGATGTCCAAGTTCTGCCTCTATGTTGATTAAGGCAGGCAGGATTCCCTTGAATGCCACTTGTTGGGGGTCAAGGGAAAAGGAGAGTCTTGCCTTCTCTTTCTGCTCAAGATCCCCATGGACAAGTCATAATACCCATAGAGGCATTCTCTGTGTGACACAGAATGCTGGACTAAATGGGCTTTGGCCTGATTCAGCATGGCTCTTCTTATGTTCTTATGTTATGTTCTTATGAGAAGCCATCCAAACACAGGAAAATCGGCCCAAAATTCAGAGAAAAGATGGCAGTGAGCACGGACCAGCACAGACAGAACCAGATCTGTGACACCAAAATTATGTCACTGGTGGTCCACTAATGGTTTGGGCAATCTGGTCCAAACCAGGAGGAACCCACCCCTGCGTGTAGCTGAATAGCCTTCTTCAGACTCAAGCTTAAAGTCTCTGCATGAATGTCAACTCTAGTATTATGAAGGCTGCCCAGAAAGTAATGCACCACTTTTTTTTTCTTCAACAATTATTTATTGGACACAATGGAACTTACACACAATAAAGAATGATGTTTCTTCTACCCTCCCTATTTTTCCACCTAAGCTCCATCCCGTTCTCTGGCCTTCCTCCAGTGAGACACAAGGGCATGTATGCCCTGTCGGTACCACTCCTTGTTCTGGTCACAAAGCTATTACTCCACTGTGCGAATCATCTCTTCATTATCCTCAAAATGTCTTCTGCGAATGGCATCCATTCAAATCCATGCAGATTCTCCATAAACTGTACACTAATGTTTGTGACTGTTCCCAACAGTTTCTTTCTCCGCAGTGAGAAATTCAATGACGACATGCTGCTTGTAACGTACATCACTTACGGACATCATTTTGAAACACTGTTGCAGCTATGCTATCTGTCTGAAGAAACACAAAATTTACACACGCACTCCTGACAATTCAAATAATGTATATATCTAAATTTTCGCATTTGTACCATTACTGTAGCCTGAGGAGAAAAAATTGCTGCATTACCTTCTGGGTGACCCTCGTATTTGTAATAAAAATATAGGATCATTGAAGTTGTTGTGTTCTATTTGGAGGGTGCCTCAGAAAATGGCAGCAGCTGACCAGCTTTGTCTGAGCTTTAAGGCAAAGCAGAATTGCATGTACAAATAGTCCTCAACTTATCATGTGTCAGTTAACAGTTGAATTGTTTTATTGTTGTTGTGAACCACCCCGAGTCTACGGAGCGGGGCAGCATACAAATCTAATAAATAAATAAATAAACAACTTTTTCAAGTTATGCCAAAAGTTTATGTCTTTGTCCTGAAGTTACAGCCATTGCAATACTCCCACGTTGTTTGTCCTTACAACTAACCAAAGTATGCCTTAGTGGCACCCACCTATCTTCCCTGTCTCCTCTCAGGGCTCCATGGGCCTTTTCCTTCCCCCCAGGTCCCAGCAGGCCTTTCTCTCCCCCATTGAATCCCACTTGCAGGGACCCAAAGGCTGGAGAGAGGACCACAGGGGTTTCAGGGGTGGGAGCAGCTTGGGAGGCACAGAGAAGGCTTCATATGGCCTCTCCATCTCTGAAGCACCCTGTGCTCTGCTTAGAATCCCAAGGAGAGCAGGATATGTAGGTCACTATGTATGGCTATTCCACATAACAACCATTGTGACATGCAACTATAATGGGCAGGCTCTATTACAGTTTTATGTCAAGGATTACCTGTATGCTAGGAAACTGATAAAGGAAGTTAGTAGTGATTTTCTTCTACATTATGTCCATGAAAATGATGGACTGTTAAATCCATAAAGTAATCAGAAGTCCAACACATATTGAAAGGGTATTCTATATTTGGAGAGCGTTAGATTTGGAAAAGCTCTTGTAAGAATGGTTTAAACCTCATCAGAAGGAAACTCTGTATACCCTTGAAAAATGTTTAATATATTCTACCCTTCAAGTTTGTCAGTTGATAGACAACATTATTGATCTTTAAATGCCATGCTTATAGAAAGATTCAACTGCATCTAATTGCAAACTGGCAGTCTTAAATGGGAAATTGTACAAATCTTTTTTTAAATGTTCTGTTCTCGCCCGCAATTAATGGGAGGGAAATTGTTTAGAACAAAGAGAATGATGATAGCCTGGAGGGATTTGCAGTGACTTAATTTTCCTTGGAACCAGAGCCCCTTTTGTTCCACCTTTTCTTCCTTAGAACAAACGTGCCTGAATTTTTTCCAAGCCTGGAACTCCCTTCCCTCAGGAGAAATCAGAAACTATCACATCTTTTCTGCTTTTCATTGAATGCATCTCCTCCATTAATGGCTTATTTCCGTACAGCCTGAATTAAACTTGATTGACATATTTCATTCCAAATTATATCAACCTCGCTTTTAGCAAAAGGTTTAGAATCTACAATCTGCAGCCCAAAAGGTTTGTCCTTCCAAAGATTGCCACCCAATTGTAATTTTACTGGCAAGGGAGAAATTATTTAATATTACGATTAAAAACACAGGAAATATAATAAACATATAATTGCTGCATTTAAATTCAAATTGAATTCTATTAAAGTAATTCAATTTTGGCTTCTTCCTGGCTCCATCCAATTATGACATGTAGTTTCTGCAAATAACTCAAAGGACAAATCTGGCATAAAAGGTGCTATTTTGAAGAATTCCACTTAGAACCTCCTAAAAACATTATTCAGTAATTAACGTTTATTAAAAATAATAATAATTATGAAAAGATAGGCTGAATCTCAGATATAGGTTCCATCATATGTTTCGATGTTCATGAAAAAGGTTGGCAAACTTGTGAATATAATACTTGAAGAAAACAAAGATTTTTCACTCACATATCTGCTCTAAAGGAGAGATTCTCATACTATATTGTGCTGCAGTCTCCATATCCATGACAACTATGAATATGGAAGTTAGACAACTATTTGTCTAAAATGTTATAGGGTTTCCTTCTTGAATAGTGTTCTGTCTGGGTTCCCCCAGACCTCAACACCAACTGGAAAAAACAGCCAGACACTCTGGTAAAAGCAAAAGTACTTTATAGCTGGAAAAAATAAACACAGAGGAAAACCTGTTCTTCCCAACAGACAGGCTATAATACTTTACAGCAGAGTCCTGATGTCCAGACAATACAGTAAGCTTCTTGCTGGCACACCCACCCCAAGGTTTCAGTAGTCAAAGGCACAAACCAGGATTCCAAGACGCCAAAGTTCACAGCCAGGTCCCAAGACTCTCAAAGATAAAACTCCACAAGCCAGGAAGGGTGGGTCTGCCTTTTAGCCTTTCCAAAGAGCACCACACCCAAACCCAGCTGTTGCCTCTTTAATGCTAAAAGTACCTAGCCAATTGGTCCCTTCGCTGTGTAGCTCTTCTCTGTCGCAGATCAATTATGGCTTGTGCATTTTCCTCTAAGGAATCCAGGCTGCTTGCTGGGGAGAGCTCCCTCTGGGGGGACTCTGGCTGTCCTCCCTCTTCTTCAGCCTGGGATTCCTCCTCCTCGTCTGCCTGCACCTCCTGTTCCTCATCCTCTCCCTCTGAGATGGAAACCGACAGAAGATCAGCCGTTCCCTGAGGGGCCTCAGACGGAACCACAACAAATAGGGGGTTGGATTAGAAGACCTCCAAGGTCCCTTCCAACTCTATTATGTTGTTAATAAATCCATCCATGTAGTAACCTGATATCCATGCATAAAACTGATGATTTCATTAAAGCTACACAAGTAATAAAGTGCACACTCCCAATAATAAACGTTCAGTCCAAAAACAAACACTCGGTAGAACTTTGGCAAAAACCATGCCATTGGACATGAATAACATTCAAAAACTCACCTCTTAGTTGGAAGGATGAACTTGCCCAACCTGGGACCCATCAGTTAATCTTTAGAAATAATTTTGTTATCTGGACTCGTCAAGAGTTTATCTAATTGTTGAGTTTCCGTTTCAATTCCAATCCCTTCACTATCTTTTTTGTATCTTGATTGGAGTTGGAGGTAGGGCTACCAATCTATGGTTATACCCTGCCTTTCCAAGTCCTCTCCACTTTTTAATTTTCCAAATGTCTTTCTATCTATCCATTTTAGTTTTATCCATTATATCTGGGTAAATCATTGCCTCCATAGTAGACAGCCAATTAGGAATTTTCAAGTAAGGTTTTTTTCCTCACTTCTTGCCAATTTTTTATCAATGAGTCTCTAATCATATGTCTGTGAAAATATTGGTGTGGTTTGCTTTCATTATCCCATAAAAAGGCATGCCATCCCTTCTGTAGGCCATGGCTTTCCAGTAACAATAACCATCTATTTCTTAGATTAATCCAGTTTCTAAGCCAAACCAACAGTGCTGCTTTATAATATTAACTCTAATCCGGGAGGCCAAAGCCACCCTTCTAATATCTTGCAAACCAATTAATTTAATTCTCATTTTTTTGCTTTGCCATGTGAATTTTGAAGTGATTTTGTTCAAGTCAATAAAGAATTTATGTCCAGTTTTATAGGTATAGTTTGAAAAAAATATAATAATTTTGGTAAAATATTCATCTTTATGGCCGCTATTCAACCTAATAGTGATAATTGCAGTTTTCCCCACCTTTCTAAATCAATTTTTATTTGTTGCATTAATTTTGTATAATTATTATCCTTAATTGAAGAGCACCTAGTTGTCAGGTTGGTACCTAAATATTTAATTTTTTTTTAGTGTTTTGTAGTCCCAAATTTTCTTCCAGGTTTTTTCTTTTGGTTTAATGTTATATCAGTTAATCAAATTTTTGTTATAATCAAAAATCAGGATAAGGATCAAAGATCAGGATAACTGTCAGTTGAAAAGCGTAGAAAATTCACCGGTGTCTGATAGACGCATTAGATCATTGTAGGAAAGTATAAGATAAGTATGTGGTAAATTAAATCTCTCCCTGTATAGAGCAGTCTACTATGACAAGCTGGATAATCACTAAGGAGAGATTGTGGCACAGGTCATCATCTGATGGATGTTAAGTGCTGCTACACAAAACCTGGCAACATTATATGTTGTAGTAGAAATAGCATCTGAGCGCAGCAGGGAGATGTAGAATTATCCTGTACGTATTTGTATTTATGCAGTAAGAGTGAGATGACGCTAATAAGAGCAGCTCTATAATACAGGCACTGGAGAATCTCATGCCCTGTTGTTCCTCTGTATTCAGAGTCACAAGAGGATTGTTTCTCTGGGGAGAGGATCTTCCTACATTGACCTTCAAAGTCAGCTGAGGGGCTGGCATGACATCATAGGACCTCCGGTGGTTATGTTCTTTGACATTACTCAGGCATGCCACACAAGAAACGGAGCACCAGTTGGATTCACTGATTGGGGATCTGCCTAATGGCTCTGGGTCTTTTACACACTATTTAATGACAGTTTTGGTCTGATCATATCCACATAGGCTGAAAATCACCACTCATGTTTCATAGGAAAATAGTTAATCCATGAAATATGGCTTTTTGGTTGTTAGGTTTTTAAAAATCACAATAAAAATATTTAATAAAATGTTTTTAAAAGGAGCATGCACAGTGCCAAATGCCCCTGCAAAGCCAAAAACAGGATGTCGATGCATGCACAGTGCTGAAAACCTGGCTTCTGAGCATGCATAGAAGAAGAAAAAAACCTGGGGAAAATTGCAAAAAAAAAATCCCCCCCAAATTTTTCATTTTTTTTTAAAAAAGATGGTGGCATCCATGGAGCTCACCAACAGAACCAGTTCCATGACATCATTGTGATGTCACCTGCAGCTTGCTACCAGTTCAGGCAAACCGGTACAAACCAGGATGAACCCACCTCTAGTATGAATCAGTGAAATAGAACATACAGATTCCAGGCTTGCAGAAAAAAATGTCTGGGGGCCACTTGTGAACTACTGTATACATGAGTCATGAAAAGTATTGTGCTACTAATTCAGAATTTGAATCAACTATTAAGTTGCAATAAAGAATGCATTTTCCAGCTTTGCAGCATATCACTGGAAAGCAATTCCAAGTATAGAAACACATGAACTACATGGTTGCATCATAACTGACAGACCTCTTTTACTGATCAAAGAACATTAAAATTAGAGATATATTCTTTGATTGTTTGCTTTACTACCAGAACAGCTAATGAGTGATTGGGCAAGAATTACAACATACTGTATAGAGGACAGCCCAAAGTAATTAAGCAACAATTGAGATCTAGCAGTATTAATTATAACCGTATACATTGCATAACTCCATTCTAAGATAAAGACATTATGATATTTAGAATATTTACAGTCTGCTTTGGTGGCTTTCATAAAAGCAAATAACATTTGTTATCACATATAAGAATGCTTGGGTTATCCACTAGTACTGGCAATCGTGGAGCAACTAATACCTCTGGGATTGTCCTTGGGAGGCAAAACCCACAGCCACTCTGCAAGTGCTAGTATTTATTAGTAGTAATTCTGTATTTGAGACTGCAATTTCTCTATCTCTATTTTATTGTGCAATGTGTTGTCTCCAGTGTTATCAGGAGCAATTTGAACAGTACAATAAAGAGACCCTTTGATCTTTCCAGTTCTCCATTTACGCTCTTCTTTATTCTATCAAGCTAACAGTTTGTCCAATGCTAAAGAATCATGTTTCAGTACGAGAAGATTGTTTTACTTGTTCTAGTTGTTTCTTTCTTGAATGCTACTTCTGATATTAGGTTTGAAAAGGGGCAACCTTGAATGTAAAGTGAAATCAAAAACAATATTGCAGTATTGGATTTTTTGAGTTTATACATAATGCAATGCTGTATGCAAATATAAACTTTGAAATTTTTTAATTTAATGTGCTATTTTCCCTAGGAAGTGCGCCAAAGTTTTCTATCCCAAAACATGTCTGATATTTGTAATTGTTACTGAATTGAAAATACCTCTGGCCACTTTGAACATGCATTTCTGGGGCTTAAAAGGTAATGCCGATAAATGCATTGCCCATAAGGAATTTCCATGGGTAAGGTTAATTTATTCAATTCGTTTATTTATTCAATTTGTATGCTGCCCAACTCCCTAAGGTAGGGTTGGCGAACCTATGGCACGGGTATCACAGGTGGCATGTGGAGACATATCTGCTGGCACATGAGCCATTGCCCTAACTCAGCTCCAATGTGCAGGTGTGTGTCGGCCAGCTGATTTTTGGCTCACACAGAGGCTCTGGGAGGGCACCTTTGGCTTCCAGAGAGCCTCCGGGGAATGCAGGAGGGTGTTTTTACCTTTCCCTGGCTCCAGGGAAGCCTTTGGAGCCTGGGGAGGGTGAAACATGAGCCTACTGGGCCCACTAGAAGTTGGGAAACATGCCATTTCCAGCTTCCAGAGGGTGGGAAAGCTGTTTTCGCCCTCCCCCAGCATTGGACTATGGGTATGGGCATTCACGCATGCATGATAGTGTGTTCGCATGCGCCTTTGGCACCCAAGGAAAATGGGTATGGGCATTCATGCATGCATGATAGTGTGTTCGCATGCGCCTTTGGCACCCAAGGAAAAAAAGGTTCGCCACCACTTCCCTAAGGACTCTTGGTGGCTAATGACTCTGGGTGGTTACATGATTTTCTACAGCTTTTGAAGAACTTAGCAATCTGAATAACTCAGTGCAATCTCTCTGAACTGTTGAATGTTCCTTATCACAAAGAATGAACTTTCATCTTTACTACTTTGAGATGTCCAGCAGTTAATTTTTTCAACACTTAAGCTTTCACTCTGGATGACTCAGATTCTTCATAATACCTTTCCTGTCGTGTGTATGTACATTGTGGCACTGATAAAACAGATTATTTATTTTTTTGCTCTGTATTTGAACCATTCTGGATTGCTTGGCGCAATGCAGGTATGACATCGTTGTGGGAGTCTCTTTTATTTTCTCTTTGAAACATCATCACACTTCAATAGGAAGAGTTTCTGTGAGAAAACCTTTCAAGAAAATCCACATGTAATGCATATTTTTCAGAATCTTTTCTCTCTACAGGTAAATGAGAGAATCTGTCTGCATTTTACATAGGTGTATATTATTTTGAATTCTATTTTGTATGTGATCTGTCTAAAAAGAAAGCTCAATAGCATTATTCAAGCAGCTGATGTGAATAGAATTCTGTTTTGGGGACTGGTTGATGGTACATGATAAAAATAAACATTTTTCATACAAGTGCTTGTTGAGGCTTTTCTCTCTCCAAACCAAGCTCAGCACTTCCCTATTTGTGTACAGTGGTACCTCGTCTTACGAATGCCTCTACTAATTAACTTTTTGAGATACGAACTCGGTGTTTAAGATTTTTTTGCCTCTTCTTCCGAACTATTTTCACCTTACGAACACAAGCCGCTGCTGCTGGGATTTTTTTTCTTTTTTGAAGAAAGAAAAGGGAGGGGTGCCTTGGAGACGGAAAGAGTTTACATTAACAAAGCTAGGAGAATGGAGTGCTTGCAGAGGCACTGAAAGGGTGTCTTTTGAAGAAAGAAAAAGGAGGGGCAGCTTGGAGATGGAAAGAGTTTGCATTAACAAAGCTAGGAGAACGGAGTGCTTGCAGAGGCACTGAAAGGGTGTCTTTTGAAGAAAGAAAAGGGAGGGGCGCCCCCCTTGCCTTTCTTCCTTCCCACTCACCCTTTAGCCTAGCCTTGCTTCTTCCACCAGCCCCCTTTCGCTGCTCCTCCCTGCCCTCTGTCAGCCTCCCTTCTAAAGTTTGGGATTTTCCTGAAGGATATGCACGCATTATTCGCTTTTACATTGATTCCTATGGGAAACATTGTTTCATCTTACGAACTTTTCACTTTACGAACCTTGTCCTGGAACCAATTAAGTTCGTAAGACAAGGTATCACTGTATTATCTTTCAATCTTTCAAGTGACCATACTGACTACACCTATGTCACAAATAATTAAGATGGTGCTGATTAAATTTTCTCTGCACACTTTTCTTTTGCATCAGTGATAGAACTACAATACACAATGCTAGGTTGAAAGATCTCTCATTTGTTGTGTCACACTTAAAGGACATAATCTATTAATCTCTGCAAAGTTGCCTTGAGATTTTTTCAAATACATCTCTTCATTTTCTCAAGTGGCAGTGATGTTATCTAAATAACAGTGGATGTCTGGACGGTTTGTAGTAAGTACTTTGTGCAATACTGTTTGCTATCAGCTGACACAGATACTCTTATATGAAGATATACCTTAGGGTCTTACCTCCATTTACCTATGTAGATAAATCTCTTTATTTTATTTTATTTTATTTATATTTTATTTTATTCAGCCGCACGAGCAATCATGGGCCTTCCTAGATACGCCCATGTCTCATCAACACTCCGAGTCTTACATTGGTTGCCAATCAGTTTCCAGTCACAATTCAAAGTGTTGGTAATGACCTATAAAGCCCTACATGGCATTGTACCAGAATACCTACGGGACCTTCTTCTGCCGCATGAATCCCAGCGGGCTGTTGACCTTCTCTGGGTCCTGTTGACTAAACAATGCCATCTGGCAGGACCTAGGAATAGAGCCTTCTCTGTGGTGGCTCCAGTCCTCTGGAATCAACTCCCCCAGAGATTCGAATTGCCCCCACTCTCCTTGCCTTCCACAAGATGTTAAAGACCCATTTATGCTGCCAGGCATGGGGAGACTAACCCTCCCCCCTTTCTTTCTGACTCTAGCTTTTGAGAATGATGTGTTTGTGTAGAATTGAATGGGGTTTTTTTTAGTAATAATGGGTTTTTAAATTAGTTTTAATATTGGATTTGTGTCATACTGTAATTTGTTGCTGTTATGAGCCGCTCCGAGTCCTCGGAGAAAGGCGGCATACGAATCTAATAAATTATTAAAAATTATTATTATTATTTTATTTTATTTATTTTTATGCTACCCAACCCCCAAAGGACTCTGTTTGACCTATGTCTGAAAGCCTCCATTTAGAGCTATCAGAGTGGGTGGGACAAAATATTTGAGTCCTTTTATCACTGAGATAGACATGGGGAAGAATTTAAGGGGCCCAAGAGGCATCTGTTTTAGGCATCCATTTCACTCTTTACAACTTCAGAACTCCCCTTTTACATGGAATAAGGCAGGCTTCCTGCCTCTGCCCACTTCTGATGTGTAGCATTCAACATGTCCTATAAAGTCTATAGTGGACCTTGACTCATAGATTGGTAAAATGAAAGCAGCAACAAACTGCAAGTGATAACTTTATTTTATGTTATAGGTATTTAGGGCCTTTATTTTAACCAACTTGTTTTCCAACATTTCATATATATTTGTGCTGAATAAATATGATCACCTAACAAACTTTACTGAATGAGACAAATTAAGGCTTCTACCAAAACAGATTATAGCTATATCTCCCTTTGTTCATGTGTGATTCTAATGCATATAGCATTTCATTGCTAATATAACAACTAGCAAATATAATATACAGTCCAAGGACTTTTTACAGCCACAATCTTGAATATTGAGTTAATATTTTCCAGTGGTTTTCTTGTTTATATATTGCCATCTAGGTTCCTTGCTATATTCTTGATCATGCTAGGTTAACCTTTGATTTTATTTATTTATTGCATATAATTACCATCCAAAGAACTCAAAAGGTGTTCTCCATGGAACCTCATATAAACTTGATTGAACTGAGGCTGACTTAGCTACTTAACATAAGTACATGCAGTAAAATGTTTAATTTTGGCAACAATTAAAATCTGTCTCATCTGTACTATGCATCGCTATGTACCCCAATGTGCAAATTTTCAACAAATTAGAAGATTTGTTATACCTGTAATGATATTGCACAGAGATCTCTAGGGAAGGTGAATGCAATTTAAGACTAATTGTAAATCAGGACACAGAAGTAATTTACTTAGAAAATCTGTTATTAGTCTGCTGTATCCTGGCATAAAAGGAAAGGAAATTGACCATGCATTCTACAGAGACATGGTGCAGATTCATGCCCATATTCCCAATCCATTTTCTGCACAGTGAATCATAAACTAATTGTCTTTATGGTGGAGGTGTCACAGATACCATGGCCCAGATTGTTATTTAGTGCCAGCTCTACAAGGATATCCACTTTCAGTAGATTACCACCCTGTCTTTAAATTTTAATTGTGCTATTTATTAGATGATAATTTTATTTCTTAAATGTTGAAAAAAAAACCTGCCACTTGTATGCCAATCAATTCTTCCCATAGATTGATAATAAATTCCTCTATCTAATATAATACCTCAGCAGTGCCACAAGCTGATAGCTTTCATGCCACATCACATTAAGACAGTAATTGCTGCAAAGGGGGCCCAAACCAAGTACTGAATAAATATGCATATATATGGGTGCATGAGTTGTACCCCATAATCATCACAATTATGACAAATCACAGCTTGAACTATCTTGCTTTGCATGTAATGAGTCTCTTTCTCTCATATATTAGTTTCACCTTATTCCAGTAAATTGCATTACTGGAATAAATGAACCTTTGCATGATATTTTTTGAGTTTCACCTGTATATCAAAGCATAAGAATAAAATTGCAAAGAATGCAATATAAGGCCTCACACAACCTATTTCTGTTTCTGAAATGTTGTCATGTACTTGTGGAAACAGTATCTAGGTTAAAAATATCGGGAAAGTGATCATGTAGGGAAAAGAAACAATGGCACTGCCTGTGTGCCACTGAGAAGTACCATTTCCAAACTATAAAAAACTTGTTTAATTACTCTTTCAAAAACCAGTTAGAAATTGCAGCTTTAAAAACTACTGTGATATGTTAAACATAGAGAAAATGATGCCATTTGAAAGACCCAAAGAGACCAATATTAAGCAAATAGCCTAATTATAAGACGTTCTTGCTTTGAAGCAATCATAGCTCTAAATGTTTTGTACACCCTCAAGTGTTTCCCAAAGGGAGGTTCTAACCAGCTATTATAACCAGTATATTAAGATTCAGATTTCTGTCTTATACTCAGAACATATCCAATGATTCCAGGAAAATATTGCATTGCTATGAAGAGTCCTAAAGTGAGGAAAGTGTGCTTGGTCTTGCACCTATAGAATATGAAAGTTAACATAATTATTAATGAAATAGTATAGAATTGAAATAGTAATGTAGACAGGTTACAAGCGGTGTGCCACAAGGGTCTGTTCTGGGTCCTATTCTTTTTAATATGTTTGTGAGTGACATAGGGGAAGGTTTGGTAGGGAAGGTTTGCCTATTTGCCAATGACTCTAAAGTGTGCAATAGGGTTGATATTCCTGGAGGCGTCTGTAATATGGTAAATGATTTAGCTTTACTAGATAAAAGGTCAAAGCAATGGAAACTGCAGTTTAATGTTTCCAAATGTAAAATAATGCACTTGGGGAAAAGGAATCCTCAATCTGAGTATTGTATTGGCAGTTCTGTCTTAGCAAAAAACTTCAGAAGAGAAGGATTTAGGGGTAGTGATTTCTGACAGTCTCAAAATGGGTGAGCAGTGTGGCCGGGCGGTAGGAAAAGCAAGTATTTATTTATTTATTTATTACTTAGATTTGTATGCCGCCCCTCTCCGAAGACTCGGGGCGGCTCACAACATGTAAAAACAAATCATAAGCAATCAGACAAATTTAAAATATTTAAATATTTAAAAAAACCCCATATGCTAACAGTCACACACACAGACATACCATGCATAAATTAAACGTGCCCAGGGGGAGATGTTTCAGTTCCCCCATGCCTGACGGCAAAGGTGGGTCTTAAGGAGTTTACGGAAGGCAGGAAGAGTAGGGGCAGTTCTAATCTCCGGGGGGAGTTGGTTCCAGAGGGCCGGGGCCGCCACAGAGAAGGCTCTTCCCCTGGGGCCCGCCAACCGACATTGTTTAGTTGACGGGACCCGGAGAAGGCCCACTCTGTGGGACCTAATCGGTCGCTGGGATTCGTGCGGCAGGAGGCGGTCTCGGAGATATTCTGGTCCGATGCCATGAAGGGCTTTAAAGGTCAAGTAGGATCCTTGGCTGCATAGCTAGAGGTATAACAAGCAGGAAAAGGGAGATTGTGATCCCGCTATATAGAGCGCTGGTGAGACCACATTTGGAATACTGTGTTCAGTTCTGGAGACCTCACCTACAAAAAGATATTGACAAAATTGAACGGGTCCAAAGACGGGCTACAAGAATGGTGGACGGTCTTAAGCATAAAACGTATCAGGAAAGACTTAATGAACTCAATCTGTATAGTCTGGAGGACAGAAGGAAAAGGGGGGACATGATCGAAACATTTAAATATATTAAAGGGTTAAATAAGGTCCAGGAGGGAAGTGTTTTTAATAGGAAAGTGAACACAAGAACAAGGGGACACAATCTGAAGTTAGTTGGGGGAAAGATCAAAAGCAACATGAGAAAATATTATTTTACTGAAAGAGTAGTAGATCCTTGGAACAAACTTCCAGCAGACATGGTAGATAAATCCACAGTAACTGAATTTAAACATGCCTGCGATAAACATATATCCATCCTAAGATAAAATACAGAAAATAGTATAAGGGCAGACTAGATGAACCATGAGGTCTTTTTCTGCCGTCAGACTTCTATGTTTCTATGTTTCTATTTGTGCTTTATGGAGATAGAAGAAATGGGTTATTTGAATCCTTTTCAGTCAGGAATCAGGTCTGGTCATGGAGCAGAAATGACATTGATCGTTCTGGTGGATTATTTTCACTGGAATTTTAATACGGGAAGCACATCCCTCTTGGTCCTATTAGACATCTCAGTAGCATTTGATACCATCAACCATGATATCTTTTGGATCAACTGAAAGCAGTGGAAACAGAAAACATGGTTTTTACAATGATTCTTCTCCTTTCTGAATGGATGGCTCCACTTGGTGGCTATGCAAGGAAAGTGGGCTAATTAATTAATTAAATTTTGAGACTGTTTGGCTGTTTAATGACTCTGGGCAGCTAACAGAGATGAAATGGCATCTGTGTTAGCAACCAACCAGAAAGCTAACTCAGTACCAAACGAACCAAAATCATAAGGAGTTCCTAACTACCCTTCCTCTGTTTTGGAGAATTCTTGCTCTTGGAATACATGAATCCTTCATTTACTTTGCATTTCAGAAGCAAATTAAAACAATACTTTGCTATTGTCTTTGGTTCAGACCAATTAGATCAGAGGTATCAAACTTACATCATCACAGCGGCATCAAGTAATATATGGGGACTTTTTTCTCTCTTTGCTAAACCAGGCATGGGTGTGGCTAGCACATCTAACCCACAGGTCAGTTTGACAGCCTTGGTGCCATATAGAATTTTATATTTTATTTATTCATTTTTATTTGCTATATCATATTTTCAATTTTATTTTCTCATGTTGTACATCATCTACAGTCCATGGGATTGGGAGGATTGAGTATCCTTAGTGTTTGAGATATAATAAACATATAAGTAAACTTACGTGTGGATGGTAGCTCTGTAAGCTACTTTCATTTCCATGAACAAAGCTCAACTTTTTTCCCTCCTATTTTTTACTTCAAGTTTAGAATCTGTATTTTTTTCCCTCCTAAATCAGCCAGGCGTTGATTCATTGGTTGCAACAAGAATTGATTAACCAGCCTGACATCATGGGCTTAGAGAGAGTGACAAACTAAAGTTACCCAGCTGACTTTCATATCTAAGGTGAGCAGCGGTGGGCTATGAGCCGTAACACTAAATTTGCACTCACCGCCACAGCTCGTAAGTTCTTGAAGGGCCGGCACAATTTTGCTACTGCGCCTGTGGAGGCAGAAAAATCACTCTCGGAGCTGCAGGTGTGCCCGTGATTTGGTGAGGTTTTTTTTGCTTCAGCGCATGTTGAAACATGGGCGCACCTGTGGCTCTGTGCACGATTTTGTTGCCTCCACAGGTGCAGCAGCAAAATTGTGCTGGCCCCGCAAGAACTCATGAGCCACAATTTAGCGTTCCGGCTCGTAGCCCACCGCTGAAGGTGAGACTAAAACTCATAGTCCCCTGTCCCCAAAAAAGAAGAAGTAGTAAAAAAAAATTTGGATTGTGCAGAGATGGATATGATGACAAGAAGGCTGAATGACCAAGAAGAATCTGAATTCTATATTACTTGGAATAAAGTTTATAAATGGATAGATAAAAAGAAAAAGGAAACTTAAATGTTATGAGAAACATATGAATATATTAAAATGACTTTAGAATTTTTCTCTTTTATTAACTAAATTTTATGTTTATTAGAATGTGTAAACAAATATTCTTCTTTTCATCTAGATTAACATGTTGACTTAATGATTTAAGAATATATTCTTTTTTCTGTGTTAAAAATTAACTTCTAAAAAGAGGGGTAATTGTAACCCCTACTATGTGTTTAAATGTTTGTATGTCTGTATGATTTTTTATGAAAAAATTAATAAAGTATTAAAAAAAAAACACCTCATAGTCTCCTGATTTCTAGCCTAGCACCATAACCACTAGGCCGAAATGGCTCTCTACAAAATCCAATTAGATGGGAAATCAACACCAGGGGTGGGTTCCTCTTGTTCGGACCAATTTGCCTGAACCGGTAGTGATCCACTGCTTATGTTACGATGACATCATAAAACCGTCATTTTAAATTTTTTAGTTATTATTTTTTCTTCTTCTGAGCATGTGCAGAAGCCGAGTTTCCGGCAGCGAAAAAAGTTAGACCCCACCCCTGATTATGACAATAGGATAAGGCTTGTCCAAACCTGAAGTTAGCAGCTAGGTCATCAACAAGCTCTATGGCACTTGCAATTTTATCTTGCATGATACTGTGCTGAGACAGAAATAGCAGAAATCACAATTTCCCCAGCAAAGATTGTCCAAGGTTGTTGCTTCAGTCTGCCTGCCTTCTTTATGCTTAGCCATTATAGCTGACAGTGCTATAAATTAGAGTTGTACTGATGTTAACTGCAAGAGAAATGATGCAGTGTGTCTATAAAACTCTTCTTCCATTGCTGCAGCTTGTGTTTTACTGTGTTGAAACTATGATCACAGCAACTGAATACAGGGCTGCAAAAGCAATAGATCAGTTTTGTTATCTTTTGAAAAAGGTTATTAGAAGTATTAAAGTTTCATTATGTACATTCCTGATGCTTTTTTGTCCAACGTACAGTTTTCTAGAGTGTTACAGTGTCATTCCTTCTTCCTTTTTCTTAAACTTTTTGTCTCATTTTTTATTCTTTTTCCACCTCCTCCTCCTCTTCTTCCTCCTCTTTTTCTTCTTCCTCCTCCTCCTCTGTGGGAGATGGATGGTACATAATTATGAAAAAATAATTTAATAATAAAAAGTACAGAAAAGATGAATGAGAGGTGAATAATTAACACTGGGCTATGCTGATTTTTTTTTTTAAAAAAAATCCACTTAAGATAGAGTTTAATTCTTAGGAAAGGAAAAACTTTCCAGGCTAACTGGTAACTCTTACACTTTTATCTATTGAGTTATAAATTAACTTTATTACTTTTTAACTGATATATAGTTATGAATTAAATATAAAACAAAACGGATGAAGTTTTTTAATGTATGACATTCTAAAGATAAATTATGAATAATTTGATTTGTATTAAATGAGATATTGTAAAATTGATTGATCTAAGGCAGTTGAAAGCAGAACAAATATACATATAAATCAGATAACTGAAATTAATACTTTTAAAAACTATCATCGTCTGTAATAGCCGTAAAAATGACCAAATAGACGTTGCGTTTAATGAATATGTACAATTTAATTGAATTTATTCTTTTTTTTTCTTTGTGTGTTTATGTACAATTGTTTGTCCTAATTAGATTTAGATTTAATTGGATTTGTATGCCGCCCCTCTCCAAGGACCTAATTGTTTATATGTTTTGTTTTTAATGTATATATTTCAATTTAAAAAAATTTTTTTTAAAAAAGCTTTATTACTATTAATCACTATCTTATTATTTCAAGTGGATACTTGCTCTGTTCTCCCTCAATGCAAGCTGAGTCCCTGGTCAGCAATGATACTTTAACATAAGGGGTTATTCCAAAGAAAAAACATCCTGGTTCTAAATTGGAAAATTCCAGTCTGTAGCAAGGATGAAACATAAGTCTGGATAGGTTTCACACTTCCATGCCACCCCAATTTAAACATGCCCTTGTCTTTAGCGCCAAAAATCAGTTGGACTTTGTTGCAGTCCACTTAGACAATAGTTTGTTTCAGAGTGCGCACAGTGTGACTATGTGAGACAACCCAGGAAAAAATACAGTAAACAGAGGTTTGTATTTAAATTGTAGTTTTATCTACAAAGAATATATACATACACATACTTTCGTCAGACCTCAAACAAACAGCAATCAACAATTACAGCATGGAAGCACTCACAGAGAGAGAGAGATACAACCCAACAGGGTCTCTTTTTATTGCAGGCTCTTAAAGTGATAGCAGCCCCAAAACCTTGCTGACTCATTCCTAGCATTACATCATCATAGCAACTGGTCAACTCGTAAGTCATTACCCCGAAGTTTGCCATATCAGTGGAATGGTATTTCCAATTAATGTGATAGCTATTGAAGTTGCCCATATACATTGTTGGGTGTAGCTTGATGTTCAGGACATGATATAGTCTTGTTGTCAGTGGTGATTTATAGATATTCACTACTGTTAGATCCTAGTTTGGTTCAGAGGTGGGTTCTTACCAGTTCGGGCCAGTTCTATAGAACTGTTAATGATTTGGCGGCAGTGTTCCCTCTAATTTTTTTGGGGGGTGGGCAGAAAAGTATAGTGTCTGAGCGGCAGTCCCTTCGGGACTGGGCAGCACTCTTTCCCTCTCACTCTTTCCCTCTCGGCTTCTGGGCAGGTTTGAAAAACTCTGAGTTGATGATGATTTTTAAGTGAGCCATTGCTCACTGCTCAGCTTAGAGGGAACTATGTTTGGCGGCCTAGGTTGCTGGAACCAGCAGTGACCCAGGCCTCACAGGCCCAAGCTGGTCCTCTCGGCAGTGCCATTGCCACTTAATCTTGCTTTTTGCTTCTGTGCATGCACAGAAGCTTTTTTTAAAATTACTGCGCCTTCTCAGCACGTCCCTGAGTGAACCAGCAGTATCAGAATCCAAAACCTACCCCTGGTTTGGTCATAGGATTTAGGCATCTAAATTATTTCAAAAGCAATATGTATACAGTGTTCCCTCGATTTTTGCGGGTTCAAACTTTGCTAATAGCCTATACCACGGTTTTTCAAAAAATATTAATTAAAAAATACTTCACGGGTTTTTTTCTATACCACGGTTTTTCCCGCCCGATGACATCATACATCATTGCCAAACTTTCGTCTGCCATTGCTGATTGGCCGAAATCTCAGCCAATCAGTGTTGTTATTGCAAAAAAATAATTATTGTTAATAAATAATTATGTTTATAAATATCAAGATCACTAAGTGTCTTATTCAATGGTGAGTACCAGTAATAATGGTGAGTAAATGGTTGTTAAGGGAATGGGAAATGGTAATTTAGGGGTTTAAAGTGTTAAGGAATGGCTTGTGATACTATCCATAGCCAAAAATGGTTCTACTTCGCAGAAATTCGACTTTCACGGGTGGTCTCAGAACGCATCCCTTGCAAAAATTGAGGGAACACTGTATTTGTAAAGTGGCCTGATAATGAGATGTGCAGCATATTAAATGCATGAAATAATGAAATAAATAATGAAATAATAATGAAATAATAATGAAATAATAATGAAATAATAATGAAATAATGAAATAATGAAATAATGAAATAATGAAATAATGAAATAATGAAATAATGAAATAATGAAATAATGAAATAATGAAATAATGAAATAATGAAATAATGAAATAATGAAATAATGAAATAATGAAATAATGAAATAATGAAATATGAAGCTGCTGTTTTGCCAAATGAAACAGTAATATATATATATATATAAGCTATGATTCTGTCAAAACGGGTTGAATTCTATTTGACTTGTTCCCTGTAATTTAAATACTATCTCAGTGGCCAGGCTGAAAGACTCACTCTTTTGCTTGGTTATTTGTTTTTAAAAATACCCACTGTCATATTTCCATACTTCTGCGGAAGATTTAATCTGCCAGTAACATAATAGAACAGGCAGTACTACAGCAAAAATGAAGCATTAATAACTTATTCTTGCAAACGTTCCAACTTACAATCGCACCCTTTCAGAATATTAAGGACAAGAAGGAAAATATTGCCTTTGCCATAATTGATTTCCCCCCACCCCACAAATAGCAGGACATTAATGATACCATATGTACCCCATGTGGCCATTACTGTACAGTATACAGATGTATGCAGCCAGATTCTTCACAGATGGTAAAAATACCAGCATCAAAACAAAAAAATTGTCCTTGTTTTCCGTGTGAAATGGAGCTATTACAGAAAAAGATATTTCAAAAGCATCCACACTTTAGATGGCTTTCTGGTCTTAGAAGAATAGACTGAGAGAGTTTTAGGACATTGCTGCTCATGTAGGGGTTTTTTTACATTCATACTTTGATCCCAAAATAACAAATCTTGAGGCACAGGTCCATAGTACTTTACAGCCCTCTAAGTGGTTTACAGAGTCAGCATATTTCCCCCAGAAATCTGAGTCCTTGTTGTATCAACCTTGGAAGAATGAAAAAGTGAGTCTTATGTTTGTAGTTAAATTGGAGATTGCCGTTGATTGATCATTATGTGTCTTATTTAATTTTATGCATTAATATTATGTATTAACTTAACTTTAAGAGCCGGGGTGGCACAGCAGGTAGAGTGCTGTGTTGCAGACCACTGAAGCTGACTGTAGATCTGTAGGTCAGCAGTTCAAATCTCAACACTGGCTCAGCCTTCCATCCTTACGAGGTGGGTAAAATGAGGACCCGGATTGTGGGGGCAATATGTTGCCTCTGTTAAAAAGTGCTATTGTTAACATGTTGTAAGCCGACCTGAATCTAAGGAGAAGGGCGGCATAAAAATCAAATAAATGAATGAATGAATGAATGAATGAATGAATGAAGAATGAATGAATGAATGAATGAATGAATGAATGATTTATTTATTAGATTTTTATGCTGCCCTTCTGCTTAGACTCAGGGCGGCTTACAACATGTTAGCAATAGCACTTTTTAACAGAGCCGGCATATTGCCCCCAAAATCCAGGTCCTCATTTAACCCACCCATTTTTACCCATTTTTACTTAGTAGAAAGTTATGGATCAGTTACATTAAATGACAAATTGTACTGCATCAAAAAACCCTCAGAAAACCAGTTTTCCGGCCACTCTCTGACGACATGGATTGATTAAAAAATACATTACTGTTTGAGGACTTCCAGAGGAGAAATGGAGAACTGTTCTCAGCTGAGTCTGGATCTGACAACCACAATGGAACAAATTGCTAATGAATAGACAGACTCTTCAGAATTCCTTTCCAGATAAGTGGCTCACACAGTTGCTGCCCATAAGAAAGCCACAAAACAGCAATCTCTGGCATTTTCTCTGGGAGACAATTTAACGATTTTCTGAAATTAGTTTTACCTTGCTCTACTGTATTATGATCAAAAGAAAAAAGCCTGAAAGAATTTTTAAAAAACAGACACCTCACATAATCCCGAAGTTTAGTTTATTGTCATAGTGTCATACTAAATTAAAAGGATTACAGCCTGAAGTTTCTTTAGATATATGAGAGACAAAGAAGTTGGAAGGTAGGCTTCGGAGAGTCTTCGGAGAGGAGTGGCATACAAATCTAATAAATTATTATTATTATTATTATTATTATTATTATTATTATTATTATTATTAGGCTGAAATTTTGACACAGTGTACAAGGGAAAATTGGCAACTTTTGCAATACAAGGCAGAATTGGACAACAGAATTGCAGAATTGGACAACTCGCCTTGCTGTCTCTCCCTGGCCAACTTGCTGCAGGACAATCTGTTGTGGGATAATTCAAGGCAGGATAACTTAAGAGAGGGACAATTGCAGCTCACCTCCTCAAGGTCTTCTAACTTCAGAAGGTTCAAACTTAAATGTCTGTGGAGATCCTCAGCATCTAGGTCATGGTTGTCCGAAAGTTGGAACTTTGCTTTCTGCTTTCTCAACTGCAACTGGACTTTCTGGTTTTTCTTTGAAGACATTTCACTTATCATCCAAGAAGCTTATTCAGCTAGAGCTGATAATATTGCATAATTAACTTAAAATACTTCAACAACAACAACAACAACAATAATAATAATAATAATAATTTATTAGATTTGTATGCCGCCCCTCTCCAAAGACTTGGGGCGGCTCACAACAATAACCAAAGACAATATAACATTGCAACAAATCTAATATTAAAAGAGAACAATATATGAAACCCCAACAATTAAAAAACCATAATAATGGCTTTATCCAACGCAAAAACACTCCAAATACTGCTGTATTTCCTCAGTAAAATAATTGCTGTGTGTGTGTGTGTGTGTGTGTGACATATTTTTGCTGATAATGAATATATATATACAAAAGCTCAGATCAATTATGTTAATTATATCAATTATATCAATTATATAATTAACTCAGGGGTGGGCAGCAGGCAGGACGGAGTGGAACACAGTTCCAGTGGCGGAAATGAAGCTGTGTGCTCAGCTCTAGCTGACCACCCCCCTCCCATCCTCCTCCTCCTCCATGTAAAGTGGCAGGGAGACCAACACCGACAGGTGTTGCAGGGGGCCCATTTCCTCCCCCTTCTTTTCTCAACAGCTGTTCACCTAGCTACCCAGCCTGAGGCAGGGGGCGACTCAGGAAGGAGAGCGCAGGAAACATGAAGCAAATTGTCATCCCAGAGAGCAATACTGGTGAGGTTGTAAGTCGAGGACTTAACAGTTCACTTGAATGATGATAATTGTTCAAGCCACTCCCACCTGGCCACATGGCTGGCAAGCCACTCCTATCCAGTCACATGACCATCAAGCCACACCCAGTAATAAGGCACACGCACAGTGTGGCAGTAAAATTTTTTGTTGCCCATTACTGTATACAGTGGTACCTCATGATACGAACTTAACTGGTTCCAGGAGGAGGTTCGTAAGATGAAAAGTTCGTAAGATGAAACAATGTTTCCCATAGGAATCAATGTAAAAGCAAATAATGCTTGCAAATCCTTCAGGAAAATCCCAAACTTTAGAAGGGAGGCGAACAGAGGGCAGGGAGGAGCAGCTAAAGGAGGCGGGTGGAAGAAGCAAGGCTAGGCTAAAGGGTGAGTGGGAAGGAAGAAAGGCAAGGGGGGCGCCCCTCCCTTTTCTTTCTTCAAAAGACACCCTTTCAGTGCCTGCAAACACGCTGTTCTCCTAGTTATTTAAATGCAGTCTTTTCCCCCTCCAAGCCGCCCCTCCCTTTTCTTTCTTCAAAAAAGGGGGGAAAAAATAAACCCCTTCATCCCAGCAGCAGCGGCTTGGGTTCGTACTTGTTGATAACAATGAGCTCTCAATTTGTAAAAGCAATGAGCTGCCCAGGAACACGCATGATCTAAAGCAAAGAGCAAAGAAAACAAAGGCCAGCTCTTCTGAAAAGTTGTTTGCATTAGTTTACTGCTTCTAGCAAACATACTCAAAACTTGGCATTGCAGGTAAAATTTACACTGCTACTAGTCTTCTAATGAAAAGAAGGTTTAGGTGTAAATGCCTACAATTGGCTAAACTTTGTACCATTGGATCTGTAATCATTTTAGGGTAGAATGCCATGAAAGAACTTATGTCTAACGGCAGAAAATTGATTCCTCATTTGAAAATGATTTTCTCTTTCCTTTCCCCCCCTCCCTCTCTTTTTCCCTCTCCCTCTCCCTCTCGCACACACTTGAATTTAGAGTTCTATTTTTTTTTAAATGCAGAACTGAGAATCAGTTTAGTGGTCATATAAGAACAAAGAAAGGCATCATTCTTTTTGAGAACCTTTGACGTATCCCATAGAGTATATCTTCATGTGCATTATCACCAAGAGAAACATCCAGCAGTAGTTCCCAATGTCAGAGAAGAAGAAAATACGAACTCAATGATCAAATTATCACAGATAATCCCCACTCGGTTAAAGACCTCGGTATACTAACAACAAAAGATTTAAGTGCCAAAGCCCACTGCAACAACATAGCCAAGAAGGCTTCAAGAGTTGTAAACCTAATCCTACGTAGCTTCTGCTCTGGCAATCTCACACTACTTACCAGAGCTTACAAAACTTTTGCCAGACCAATCCTCGAATACAGTTCATCCGTTTGGAACCCATATCGCATCTCAGACCAACACCGTTGAAAATGTCCAAAGATACTTCACCAGAAGAGCCCTTCACTCCTCCACCCGAAACAGAATACCCTACGAGACTAGACTTTCAATCCTGGGCCTAGAAAGCCTAGAACTAAGACGCCTTAAACATGATCTAAGTATTGCCCACAAGATCATATGCTGCAACGTCCTGCCTGTCGGCGACTACTTCAGCTTCAACCCCAACAACACAAGAGCACACAACAGATTTAAACTTAATATTAACCGGTTCCAAACTTGACTGTAAAAAATATGACTTCAGTAACCGAGTTGTCGAAGCGTGGAACTCATTACTGGACTCCATAGTGTCATCCCAAACCCCCAACAATTTACCCTTAGATTATCTATGGTTGACCTATCCAGATTCCTAAGAGGTCAGTAAGGGGTGAGTACAAGTGCACTAGAGTGCCTTCCGTCCCCTGTTCTATTGCTCACCTTTATCGCCTATACCTTTCTTCTATTCCTATATCTCTTCTTCTATTCTTTCATTGATATGTTCTATTACTATATCTTCTTTTCTATTCTTTCTTAGATATATTTTACTATGAGTATCTCCTCTATAACCTTCATCATGTATTTTACTATGTGTGTGTATATATGTTTTTTTGCTGAATTTGAAAATTAAGGGAGACTAGGATAGATCTATTTCAGCCTTATTTTGGCATCATCAGCTAGCCATACCCACTGGAACTTGAACCTGTAAACCTTTGCCTTGTAAGGCAGAGAATTATCCTCTAGGCCACAGTATCCAATCCCTTCAGCTCTGCACCAGGGAAGGGTTACATATTTTTGTGTTGAATCACCCTGGTATATTGAAGGAACATCACAGCTCCTTATTTGCCTCTCGGCCCAACCGAGGGCCATTTCCAAGGCAGTTAACTTTATTGATAGCCGACAATTCTATCTGTATGTGTCACATGTTTTTTTGCTGAATTTGAAAATTAAGGGAGACTAGGATAGATCTATTTTGGCCTTATTTTGGCCTCATCACCTACCCATACCCACTGGGACTTGAACCTGTAACCTTTGCCTTGTATATATACCCACTAAATCCCTCATTGTGTATTGGACAAAATAAATGAATAAATAAAAATAAAATTTATAGAGTGGGGTGACATCTTTCCTGAGATGATTCAAGCTCTGGCTTGCAAAAGGAGAAGGGAGGAAATAAAATGTTGATGCTCAGAACTCACTAAGGAAATTTAGGTAGCTAAGGTGAAGGAGAAAATTATACCCTCAGTCTTCACATATTAACTAACAAGAAGACAGAAGACATCGCATCAGTGAAAAGACTGCCAGAGCCTGGTTTCTTGATATTCAAAATCTGTTTCACTATAGAGTTTTATTTTCCCTTAAAACCAAACCCACAACATTACCCAGTCACTTGCTATGATTGCAGGTTTCTTTAAAAGATCTCCTGTTAGAAGTTATCATCTACATCAGTGTTTTTCAACCGGTGTGCCGCGGCACACTAGTGTGCCGTGAGACATGGTCAGGTGTGCCGCGAGGCGGTTCGCCCCCCCCGCTATTGCCCCCCCCGCCGCCGCCGCTATTGGCACCCTCCCACGGGAGGCCGGCAAAGGTTGCTTTGAAAGTCGGCCCCCTCCGCCCATGGCTTCTCGTCGCTTCCCCAAAGCACCGTCGCTTCCCCGAAAGCGCGCTCCTCATCTCCCTGCCAGCCCACGGGGGGGGAGGCGCCGGCAGCAGAAGGGAAGGGAGCCGCGGCCGCCCCTGCCTCCCCACGGTGCCTCCGGCCCCCTCGGCCTTTCGGCGCTGCCCCCCGCCCGCCCCCTCTCCTCCTCCGCTGTCTCCTGCCTTTCGGCGTGGCTCCTCCCGCACCCGGAACGCAGGAGACAAAAAATGGCCCAACTCTCGTTCTCTCTCCGTTCTCAGCGGAGGCCAGCGAAGGTAATATTCAATGTCAGGAGCGCGCGGGCGGTTGCGCGCGCTCCCTACCCCCCTGCTAGCCGCTCGGAATATTCAAAATAAGAAAAACCTTCGCCGGTGAAGGCTTTTCTTATTTTGAATATTCCGAGCGGCTAGCAGGGGGGGTAGGGAGCATGCGTAACTGCCCGCGCGCTCCCGACATTGAATATCACCTTCGCTGGCCTCCGCTGAGAAGAACGGAGAGAGAACGAGAGTGAGTGACAGCAAGATAGAGAGAAAGTGAGAAAGAGAGAGAGAGAAAGGGGGGAGAGAAAGAAATAGCAAGAGAGAGAACAAGAGAGAGAAAGAGTGTGAGAAAGAAAACAAGAGAGAGAGAGAAAGCAAGAGAGAGAGAGAAAACAAGAGAGAAAGTGAGAAAAAGAGAGAAAGAGGGAGGGAGGGAGAAAGAGAGAGAGAGAGAGAGAGAAAGAAAATAAGAGAACAAGAGAGAGAGAGAGAGAGAAAATAAGAGAAAAAGAGATAGCAAGAGAGAGAGAGAAAGCAAGAGATAGGGAGAGGAAAGGAGAGAGAGAAATGAGAACAAAAAGGGGAGAAAAAAGGAGAAATGATTGAGGCAGAGAATGAGAGGAGAGAGAAACAAAAGAGAGAGAGGGGGGTGATTCTTGAAGCATATGGTAAAAAGCACCCAAATAATAAGAAATGCCCCCCAGCCCACACCTCTTTTTGAAAAGAATAAAAGAGAAAAAACCCCAGCCCTCAACTGGTTTTGGAAATGGTTCCAGTGTGTATACACACACACACATAAGGGGGGGAGAGAGACAGGGATGGAAAAAGAGGAGAAGTGAGAGGGAAAAGGAATGAGGGAAAAAGGGAGGAAGAGAGACAAATGACAAACATGAGAGAGAAAAGGGGGAAAGACAGGAGAAGTACCCAGAAATGAGATATAAATTTGAGTAGGGATGATTGATGATTGACTGTATTTATAAGGGGATGTTACATGGGATTGTATATACGAGGGGGTTATGTATGTATGTATGTATGTATTTATTTATTTATTTAATTTGTGTCATTTTGGTTGGTGGTGTGCCCCAGGATTTTGTAAATGTAAAAAATGTGCCGCGGCTCAAAAAAGGTTGAAAATCACTGATCTACATCTTCTACTTAGAAGAAAGTTTTGCTTGTATTTGTTTTTCGATTTATTTTAACTCAGATATGCTGCACAGCACATCCAATTTAATTTATTTGGATTATGGAGCAGAAATTAATATTTCTAATATGCAACAGAAGACCTCTTTTCTATTGCTTCTGGGTTTTTTTGAATATTAATGAAAAGTCAACAATCCTATTGAATAATCATTTAAATAATCTTCAGATAATCTCACTCCTCCCCCAAGGAATGTGGAGGTGGAGGTGGGGAAGACATCCACATACCGCAGGCCTGTTTTGCTCCCAGTGGAATCTGCCAACGAAGTCTTCTCTGACCAAGGAGGCGTGAGTGACAGGGAGGAGGGGAGTTTGGCAGACAGCCCAGGAGGAGATCAATCATATGTATCATCCTTGAATTCTGAACAAGAATTAATGACACATCCACGCATGCATAGAGTGATGCATAGGAGACAACAACTGAAGGATTATTACAAGAGAAAATGAGGCCACCTGTGGTTGGGTGGGGCTGCTGTAATTAGTGCTACAGATAAAAGTGCAGCCTGGTGTTTTAGCCTCAGGCAGTTTATCTGATTCGCTGTTTCATCAAGATCGTGGTTTTTATGCTGTTCAAGATTGAGTGTGGACTCTCTGGACTTTAGAATTGGACTCAATTTCCCAGTTATTGGGTGAGCAATTAGATTGCATTTAACCTGTGCCTTGTGTGTACCAGAAAATCCCTTTGACATTGAAAAAGGGAGCTGTTTCTGTTTTTCTGTTTATAAAACTTTTGGGTTTTCCTTTTATCGTGTGGTGTGTGTCTTCCTGGACTAATTACCCTGTAATTATGTGTGGTTGAAACACGCCGGCAGAACAGCAATGAACAGTCAACACCAATGTAACAGTAATACGTAATTTAATTTATCACCAACTGTTACATGACATCTGATAACGTAATAATATATTTCCAGATTATAGCTAGTTGCTTCACATTATTCTCTATGCACTTAAACTTTACTGACTACTTTATTCTAGCTGTCACCATAAAATACCCAAGCCAGTCTAAAAATTAAGATTTATAAGTTTCTTTATTTCTTCAGCAACCTTTTGCATCATAATGCATGTTTTTTTAATTGTTGTGGCTTGCATGCTAACTCTATTTCAAAGTGAAGTATAACCCCAGGAGGGAAATCCGGCCGCTGATTGCAACTGCTTATGGCTTATGGCATTTAACATTTCCAGTACTGCTACATAATTTATTGCTCCAACTGTACTTCCATTCTTCTTCCAATATCTGGCACTGCTGGTGTTCATGTCTTGATAGAATGAGTAAAATTTTATTATATTTTTTGGAATTACCACTGACTAGTTCAGACTGCATGAACTATATGGTATTTTGATAATTTAGTTTAGTTTATTTTTGTCAGAATCATTTTGATAATCTAGTGGTATTTATTTATTTATTTATTTATTTATTTATTTATTTATTTATTTATTTATTTATTTATTCATTCATTCATTCATTCATTCATTCATTCATTCATTTATTTATTTAATTTGTATGCCGCCCCACTCCGTAGATTCGGGGCGGCTCACAGCAATAAAAAAGAACAATGTAAAATACAAATTTAATATTTCAAAGAGCTAAAAAACCATAATTTAAAAAACATACACACAACATACCATACATAAATTATATAGGCCTGGGAAAGATGTCTCAATTCCTCCATGCCTGACAACAGAGGTGGGTCTTAAGGAGCTTACGAAAGGCAAGGAGGGTGGGGGCAATCCTAATCTCTGGGGAGAACTGGTTCCAGAGGGTCGGGGCCACCACAAAGAAGGCTCTTCCCCTGGGTCCCGTCAGATTACATTGTTTAGTCGACAGGACCCAGAGAAGGCCAGAATATCTCCGAGACCGCCTTCTGCCGCACGAATCCCAGCGACTGATTAGGTCCCACAGAGTGGGCCTTCTCCGGGTCCCGTCAACTAAACAATGTTGGTTGGCGGGCCCCAGGGGAAGAGCCTTCTCTGTGGCGGCCCCGGCCCTCTGGAACCAACTCCCCCCGGAGATTAGAACTGCCCCTACTCTCCCTGCCTTCCGTAAAGCTCTTAAAACCCACCTTTGTCGTCAGGCATGGGGGAACTGAAACACCTCCCCCAGCCACGTACAATTTATGTATGGTATGTTTGTGTGTGTGCTTGTTAATATAGTGGGGTTCTTTTTAAAACTATTTTAAATACTTAAATTTATTGAATTTATTTGGATTTGTACGATTGTTTATATTTTTTGTTGTGAGCCGCCCCGAGTTTGTGGAGAGGGGCGGCATACAAATCTAAATAATAAATAAATAAAATAAATAAACTCTGTGAGACATAACTGGTCGCTGGGATTCGTGCGGCAGAAGGCGATCCCAGAGATATTCTGGTCCGATGCCATGAAGGGCTTTATAGGTCATAACCAACAGTTTGAATTGTGACGGGAAACTGATTGGTAACCAATGCATACTGCGGAGTGTTGGTGAAACATGGGCATATCTAGGGAAGCCCATGATTGCTCTCGCAGCTGCAATCTGCACGATCTGAAGTTTCTGAACACTCTTCAAAGGTAGCCCCATGTAGCATACTCAATTATTTACTGCCTTGAAGTCGGGTTGGGCTCCAGCTGGAACACTAAATTGGGCCAGCCACCATGGCTCGTGAGTGCATGCGGGGCCAGCGCAATTTTGCTTCTCCACCTGCAGAGATAGCAAAATCGCGCACGAAGCCCCAGGTGCCCCCTTGTTTCAGCATGTACAGAAGCAAAAAAACCTCACCAAAACATGGGTGCACCTGCATCTCTGTGCATGATTTTGCTATTTCTACAGGTAGAGAAGCAAAATCGTGCTGGCCCCACAAGCACTCAGGAACCGTGGCGGCATGGCCAATTTAGCGTTCCAGCTAGCAGCCCAGCCCTGCTTGAAGTAAACAATGAGAGGAGTAAAGAGGTGAAAGCTGAATCCTCAATGTACAACATCGCTAAAAATCTAGAGAACAGAACACCAAATACAAGCTGAATAAACAAGACCTTACAGGCAACCCTCACTTCGTAAAAGACCTTAGAATACTCATATCAAATGACCGAAGTGCCAAAGCCCACTGCAAAAACATCGCCAAAAAGATGGAGATCTGCAGATTATCTAGACAAGAGGGGTTGAATGTTTTTTTTAAAGTCTAGAACAATGAGATAACATCTGGAAGCAACTTGGGAATGTCTCCCTAATTCACTGGTGTACAAAAGTGAGTAGAAACATAGAAGTCTGACGGCAGAAAAAGACCTCATGGTCCATCTAGTCTGCCCTTATACTATTTTCTGTATTTTATCTTAGGATGGATATATGTTTATCCCAGGCCTGTTTAAATTCAGTTACTGTGGATTTATCTACCACATCTGCTGGAAGTTTGTTCCAAGGATCTACTACTCTTTCAGTAAAATAATATTTTCTCATGTTGCTTTTGATCTTTCCCCCAACTAACTTCAGATTGTGTCCCCTTGTTCTTGTGTTCACTTTCCTATTAAAAACACTTCCCTCCTGGACCTTATTTAACCCTTTAATATATTTAAATGTTTCGATCATGTCCCCCCTTTTCCTTCTGTCCTCCAGACTATACAGATTGAGTTCATGAAGTCTTTCCTGATACGTTTTATGCTTAAGACCTTCCACCATTCTTGTAGCCCGTCTTTGGACCCGTTCAATTTTGTCAATATCTTTTTGTAGATGAGGTCTCCAGAACTGAACACAGTATTCCAAATAGAGGGATAGTGGAAAGAGACTTGCAAGATTGACATCAATCCCACCAGGCAAGTCCAGATCAGAAAATCCACTCCACAGCTAAGCTAAAACTACTTTTATCAATATTGGATATAATAATAGAATCATGCAGAAACCATATTCTAAGAAAAGGGCCAGAGGAAAGTAATTATTTAAATTAATAAATCATCATTAAAATTAATCTCCAGTGGAATAAATTCATCAAATTAATGTATTTCTACATCTACATCAGGGTGGGCAACAGGCAGGACAGGGTGGAACGCAGTTCCACCGACAGAAATGAAGATTATGTGCGCAGCTCCAGCTGATTGGCAGCTGTCACTTCGGCTCTCCTTTCCCCCCCTGCTGCTGCTGCTGTATTTGCACTCCTTGCTTTTTTCCTCTTTCCTCCTTCCTGGCCTCAGACGAGCTTCCCCATCTCCTGCCCAGCTCCCCTCCAGCCTCACGTGGCCACCTCCCGCCTGAGGTGCAAGCAGAAGGCGTGGGTGGAAGCGGCTCTGTCAGCATTTATGCTTCTGGCAGCATCCGTTCACCTAGCTACCCGGCCTGAGGTGGGGGGGCGCGACACAGGAAGGAGAGTGCAGGAAGAAAATTGTCACCCCAGCAAGCGACACTAATAAGATTGTAAGTCGAGGACTTAACAGTTCACTTGAACTACGATGATCGTTCAAGCCACTCCCATCTGGTCACAAGGCCAGCAAGCCACTCCTACCCAGTCACATGACCATTAAGCCACACCCAGAAAATAAGCCACACCTACAGTGTGGCAGTAAAAAATTTGGCTGCCCATTACTGATCTACATATATTATCCATTCTCTTTCTGAAATGCAAACCACTCACACCCAATACAAACAGACATTTCTCTCCCTTGTTTCAACAACAGAAAAATAAATTCACAAAGATAAAGAGGGTAGAGGAAAAGAGACTGAGGTCCTGGAAGGAGAAAGAAAAAGGAAGAATTATCAGCCCACCAAATGAAGCTAACGTTTGTAAGACAGGGCGACAACAAAGCATGGTTCAGACATCTTATGTACCTGTGAGCAATATTGTAACACAATTACAAAAGAGGAGAACTTGTATCATGATGTCAGAGCACATCTCATCATTTTGGCATCATCCTGGGTAGGAACAGATGCATATGTAAACAATGCTCCTGTGTTCTTCTCTCTAATAGCAGAGACATTAAATGATAAATAATTGCTGTTTTTAGCCAAGAAAGCCTGCCAAATTGTCAAGCCAGTTTGACAAATTGCTTTGATTTACCAAAGTGGGTTGTTTTTCTCCTTGGATCTGATGAGACCCAGTCGCTGCTTACAGAGACTGCTGCTTCTCATATCTTTTCCCATTATTGCACAGTATCTCTGGTTTGAAAATAAAATGTTAAACCCTTTTCCCAAGAATGATTAATAATGTGGGTGTGCTGTGCACAATTTTTGTATTAAGTTTCAACAAGTTGCTGAAAAACATGACCAACATAACTCAACTGCAAAGTACAAAATGTATAGATTTTAGAAGATGGGGGGAAAGGAACTCTGGGTAGAATTAAAAAATAGCAGTAATTATGAAAAAGAAAAGCAGGTAATACTTTTTAGTCATTAATCATTATATATTAAACAGAAGGATGTAATCGTGCACATTCCCTGCATAAATTAAGGGCATCTATATGCTGCAATCCCATGTAAGTGTAAAAAGTGCAAAATAAGGAGAAATAACACAAAATCTGACTTCCTGAATGTTGTGGTTAGCTCTGGTCCAGCTCCTGCCCCAAGGACTGTGGATGTGGGGGAGACATCCACATGCTGCAGGCCTGTTTTGCCCCCGGTGGAATCAGATGATGAAGGCTCCTCTGACCAAGAAGACATGAGTGACAGGGAGGAGGAGAGTGTGGCAGACAGCTCAGAAGGAGATCAATTATCTAGCTCCTCCTTGGATTCAGAACAAGAGTTAATGATACAGCCACGCATGCGGAGAGCAATGCATAGGCAACAACAACTGAGAGATTATTATCAAAGAAAATGAGGCCACCTGTGGTTGGGTGGGGCTGTGGTGATTAGTGAGGCTGCTATAAATAGCAGCCTGTGGGTTTGGTCATTGAGGAGGATTATCTGATCCTTGTGTTTCGTGCCTTCTTTGCTGCATTTGACCTTTTGTGTGCTGATTTTCCCCTGCTTTGAAACTAAACCAGAGCAAAGTGTGTTTCACTTTGTGAAAGAAGAAGGACTGTGAATTGCCTCACAGCTGCAAGCTAAGTATCACAGAACTGATAAGGGACTTGTACCAATTACCAGTTTGTTTGGAGACCAGTGCTCTTTGCTATACAAAAAGAGGGCTTAGTTTAAGTGAATTTTCATTATAAAGAACATTGTTTTGAATTTTCAAACGTGTGTGTGTCTGAAATTTGTACCTGTGAATTTTCGGGAGGAGTCTACCAGAGAGCCCGACAGAACACCTGAATATATGTGTTTCTAATTTTTTTTAACAAAGTCATTTGTTATCATGGTTGTGAATAAGATATAAATGCACTTGAAATACGTTATCAAAAAAGATGGCAAATACCAGGAAAAAAATGCAAAAGACTGGATTATATAAAAAGTTACACATGATAATTTTATGTAGAGATAACGATGTAAAAGTAGTTCTAACATTTAATATAGAATATACCCCAACCAAATAAGGAAAACTGCTTTGTGGCAGGGGCAAGCTATAGGTCAGTGATGGCGAACCTATGGCATGGGGACCACAGGTGGCACACAGAGCCATATCTGCTAGTACGCAATCTGTTATTGTTTGTTTATTTATTATTTATTATTTATTATTTATTATTTATTATTTATTATTTATTATTTATTATTTATTATTTATTATTTATTATTTATTATTTATTATTTATTATTTATTATTTATTATTTATTATTTATTATTTATTATTTATTATTTATTATTTATTATTTATTATTTATTATTTATTATTTATTATTTATTATTTATTATTTATTATTTATTATTTATTATTTATTATTTATTATTTATTATTTATTATTTATTATTTATTATTTATTATTTATTATTTATTATTTATTATTTATTATTTATTATTTATTATTTATTATTTATTATTTATTATTTATTTTACTCTTCCCTGGCTCCAGGAAGCCTTTGGAACTTGGGGAAGGTGAAACACAAGCCTACTGGGCCCACCAAAAGTTGGGAAACAGGCTGTTTCTGGCCTCCAGAGGGCCTCCAGGGGGTGGGGGAAGCTGTTTTCGCCCTCCCCAGGCATTGAATTATGGGTGTGGGCACTCACACATGTGCGATAGCGTGCACACGCTCTTTCGGCACCCGAGGAAAATAAGGTTCACCATTACTGCTATAGGTGCTTGAGTTTTGCTTCAACATGCTAATTTAAATCTTGGAGCTGTTTCTCCTTCAAAGAATTCTAGCTGCCGTTATTTCTCTGTGGCATGTTTTATTTTATTTATTTATTTATTTATTTATTTATTTATTTATTTATTTATTCATTCATTTGTCCAATACACAATACATATGGAAGAGAATAGACATGAAGTAATATATATAAAGATAATATGTAAAAATAGAGGAGAAGATATATGAAAGGAAGAAAATATATATGATATATGAGATAAAGGAAAGACAATTGGACAGGGGACGAAAGGCAAACTAATGTATGACCCTTACTGACCTCTTAGAAACCTGGAGAGGTCAATTGTGGATAGTCTAAGGGAGAAATGTTGGGGGTTAGGGGTGGACACTATTGAGTCCGGTAATGAGTTCCACGCTTCGACAATTCAATTGTTAAAGTCATATTTTTTACAGTCACGTTTGGAGCGGTTAATATTAAGTTTGAATCTGTTGCGTGCTCTTGTGTTGTTGCGGTTGAAGCTGAAGTAGTCATTGACTGGTAGGACGTTGCAGCATATGATCTTGTGGGTAATACTTAAATCGTGTTTTAGGCGTCGTAGTTCTAAGCTTTCTAGACCCAGGATTGTTAGTCTATTTTCGTAGGGTATTCTGTTTCGAGTGGAGGAGTGAAGGGCTCTTCTGGTGAAATATCTAAAAGCAAGTCATAATTTTGATTGTATAATAAATAGTTATTGGGGATAATGTGTTAGGCCGGAGGGCATGTCACTCTCTGTTGTTCCTCTGATGTAAAAGGAACACATGCCTGTTTTTCTTGCCTCGTAGCAGTATTTTTCCACTCTCCTAACTTGCATTGTGACACAGTCCTCTTGCTTTAGGTGCTTTGCAAAAAGGATGCTACCTCAGGGAACATGTGGAAATTGAAACTGATTCCATCACAAATTAGGTATGTAAAGCAAAGGTCAACTTTTGTTCCTCTTCCTCGACAAGCTAATGCAATGGATAACTGTACTTTTTAATGAAAATAATTCATGCATATTTATCAGGAAGATATTAATCATTTCTTGCTGTACTTTTTCGTGAAAATAATTAATCCATATATTTATCATGAAGATAATAATAATAATAATAATAATAATAATAATAATAATAATTTATTAGATTTGTATGCCGCCCCACTCCGAAGACATTTATCATTTCTTGCTGTACTTTTTCATGAAAATAATTCATGTATACTTGTTGTGGTTAGCTCTGGCCCAGCTCCTGCCCCAAGGACTGTGGATGTGGGGGAGACATCCACATGCTGCAGGCCTGTTTTGCCCCCGGTGGAATCTGATGATGAAGGCTCCTCTGACAAAGAAGACATCAGTGACAGGGAGGAGGAGAGTGGGGAAGACAGCTCAGAAGGAGATAAATTATCTAGCTCCTCCTTGGATTCGGAACAAGAGTTAATGATACAGCCACGCATGCGGAGAGCGATGCATAGGCAACAACTGAGAGATTATTATCAAAGAAAATGAGGCCACCTGTGGTTGGGTGGGGCTGTGGTGATTAGTGAGACTGCTATAAATAGCAGCCTGTGGGTTTGGCCATTGAGGAGGATTATCTGATCATTGTGTTTCATGACTGCTTTACTGACTTTGACCTTTTGTGTGCTGATTTTTCCCCGCTTTGGAAACTAAACCAGAGCAAAGTGTGTTTCACTTTGTGAAAGAAGAAGGACTGTGAATTGCCTCACAGCTGCAAGCTAAGTATCACAGAACTGATAAGGGACTTGTACAAATTACCAGTTTGTTTGGAGACCAGTGCTCTTTGCTATACCAAAAAAGGGCTTAATTTAAGTGAATTTTCATTATAAAGAACATTGTTTTGACTTTTCAAACGTGTGTGTCTGAAATTTGTACCTGTGAATTTTTGGGAGGAGTGTACCAGAGAGCCCGACAGAACATATACTTATTGTTAAATCAGTGCACAGGAGGCTGGTTGCAATTCAAATGGTTTATTAACAACAGATTAAGACAGCCAACAACTCTTCTGCAACGTCAAATCCCAACAAGGGCAATGGCTAGCTCGTTGCTCTATTTATACTCTAAGCAGCGCGGGAACTTTTTGACAGCTGTTTATTTTGGCGGCATTCTGAGAGCTAGCCGCACTAGAGCCAATCAGAGGCTAGCTCTCATTTCTTCTGTCAGCCATAACACTTATGTATATTTATTCCCTGTATTATTTATTATGAGGAGACAATTATCTAGTCTTCATTAAACTGGTTCCTTTATTGGACTACAATTCTCATCATGAGCGTTGACATAGAAACATAGAAACATAGAAGACTGACGGCAGTAAAAGACCTCATGGTCCATCTAGTCTGCCTTTATACTATTTCCTGTGTTTTATCTTAGGATGGATATATGTTTATCCCTGGCATGTTTAAATTCAGTTACTGTGGATTTACCAACCACGTCTGCTGGAAGTTTGTTCCAAGGATCTACTACTCTTTCAGTGAAATAATATTTCCTCACATTGCTTTTGATCTTTCCCCCAACTAACTTTCAGATTGTGTCCCCTTGTTCTTGTGTTCACTTTCCTATTAAAAACACTTCCCTCCTGAACCTTATTTAACTCTTTAACATATTTAAATGTTTCGATCATGTCCCCCCTTTTCCTTCTGTCCTCCAGACTATACAGATTGAGTTCATTAAGTCTTTCCTGATACGTTTTATACTTAAGACCTTCCACCATTCTTGTAGCCCGTCTTTGGACCCGTTCAATTTTGTCAATATCTTTTTGTAGGTGAGGTCTCCAGATTCCAAATGTGGTCTCACCAGCGCTCTATATAAGGGGATCACAATCTCCCTCTTCCTGCTTGTTATACCTCTAGCTATGCAGCCAAGCATCCTACTTGCTTTTCCTACTGCCCGACCACACTGCTCACCCATTTTGAGACTGTCAGAAATCACTATCCCTAAATCCTTCTCTTCTGAAGTTTTTGCTAATACAGAACTGCCAATGCAATACTCAGATTGAGGATTCCTTTTCCCCAAGTGCATTATTTTAGATTTGGAAACATTAAACTGCATTTTCCATTGCTTTGACCATTTATCTAGTAAAGCTAAATCATTTACCATATTACAGACCCCTCCAGGAATATCAACCCTATTGCACACTTTAGAGTCATCGGCAAATAGGCAAACCTTCCCTACCAAACCTTCCCCTATGTCACTCACAAACATATTAAACATACAGTATTTCATCCCTAGATGGAACAAATTTGGAGGCAACTGGATTTGTGCTTCTTTCCCTGAGCAGGTGCTGCTAACCAGGCTAGTTAGAAATTTGGGAATTGGTCCCAACACAACAGGAAGGTGATAGAAGGTAGCATTCAGTCCTTTTGTCAGTGCTTGTTCTTTTATAAATCCAAGTGGAGCAGCTCTGCCAATTGGCAGTTGACATTCATTTCAGTTCTGTGTAGGAAACTTCTGTGATGAATGGCTTTCTGTTCCTGCTGTCAGAAAGTTGAGTGAAAACATTTAGACTTTTTATCTTAGACATATGGGAGGAACTGCCTCACAACCTTGTTCAACAAAGGACACTGAATGTGATTCTCTCTCTCTCTCTTTTGCAAGGATCATAATAGCAGTAATATAAACAATAACAAAAGACTTTATGACATTTGTGATGCTTACCCAGTAATTTTGATGTAAATGCCACCTGTTTGTATATGTATTTCTAATCTGTTTTATGAATCGTTTTCTCTCAAACACTCACTTCTGCATAATCCTTACTTTAATTATAATCTATAACCTTCAATCAATGAACTACAGTCCATAGTGACTTGGTGATACGCAAGTTCTATTTTCTAAAGATAGGAAAGTTATCTTTTGAACTAGAGAATTGGGACTTCTTGGGAAAGCAGAAAATGTGTTTTTAAATGCAGGTAAAATGCATTTACAACTATTAATGTTAGACTACCATTTCCAATGTTCAGAATAAAGTAAGCAGATAGGGTTGTGCCTGTTCTGTCTGGGTTCCCCCAGACCTCAACACCAACTGGAAAAAACAGCCAGACACTCTGGTAAAAGCCAAAAGTATTTTATAACTGGAAAAAATAAGCACAGAGGAAAACCTGTTCTTCCCAACAGACAGGATATAATACGGTACAGCAGGGTCCTGATGTCCAGTCAATACAGCAAGCTTCTTGCTGCCCCCCCCCCCAAGGTTTCAATAGTCAAAGGCACAAACCAGGATTCCAAGACGCCAAAGTTCACAGTCAGGTCCCACGACTCTCAAAGATAAAACTCCACAAGCCAGGAAGGGTGAGTCTGCCTTTTAGCCTTTCCCAAGAGCACCACACCCAAACCCAGCTGTTGCCACTTTAATGCTGAAAGTATTTAGCCAATTGATTCCGTCTCTGAGTAGCTCTTCGTTGTCTCAGATCAATTATGGCTTGTGCACTTTCCTCTAAGGAATCCAGGCTGCTTGCTGGGGAGAGCTCCCCCTGGTGGGACTCTGGCTGTCCTCCCTCTTCTTCAGCCTGGGATTCCTCCTCCTCGTCTGTCTGCACCTCCTGTTCCTCAGCCTCTCCCTCTGAGCTGGAAACTGACAGAAGGTCAGCCGTTCCCGGAGGAGCCTCAGACGGAACCACAACAGTGCCCAGATTTACTTAAAGGTGGAATGCTGAAATTAGTTGAAGTTAATTATGATTCTAAAGCTGTGGTTCTTAAACTGGGGGTACTTATTTCCCAAGGGGTAATTTGGCATACTCTGGACTAAGGGACAATTTGCAATTGCTTCTTCTGAGCTGAGGATCCAGTTTGAAACTGCCACTGCTGAGATGTTCGTGCAAAGTAACCATTGTATTATTTTTTGTCAGATATTGGCATTACTGTACATGTATTTGAGACTGTGGGGAAAGGGTAATTAAGAGAAACACTGCTCTAAAGCCGAAACAGACAAATCCACATCTAACTAATTTTCTGGGCGGCTTCAGGTAAAAGCAAAATAACAATTTACTTGAAAACAGAATGAAGGGATTTTAAAAAATAGTATATATAAAAGTTTTTTTTAGTTTCCCAAGTTTATGGACTGACCAGAAAAGGCAAGGGAAAGGAATTACAGTGTTCCCTCAATTTTCACGGGAGATGCGTTCCGAGACCGCCCGCGAAAGTCGAATTTCCACGAAGTAGAGATGCGGAAGTAAATACACTATTTTTGGCTATGGACAGTATCACAAGCCTTCCCTTAACACTTTAAACCCCTAAATTACAATTTCGCATTCCCTTAACAACCATTTACTCACCATTATTACCGGTAGTCACCATTGAATAAGACATTTAGTGATCCTGATATTTATAAACAAATTTATTAACAATAATTATATTTTTTTGTTATTTATTTGCAAAAATTATTAGTTTGGCAATGACGTATGATGTCATCGGGCAGGAAAAACCGTGGTATAGAAAAAAGCCCACAAAGTATTTTTTTAATTAATATTTTTTGAAAAACCGTGGTATAGGCTATTCACGAAGTTTGAACCCGCGAAAATCGAGGGAACACTGTATTCAGATTTAAAGATGGTTCCTTGTTTGCTTGTTTTACAATCCAGATTCCAAACCCAAACAATCCAGATTCTCAAACCCAACTTTGAGAAGATTGAATTGATTGGATATGGTTGCTTCATTTTTAATAAAATATAATAAGGCATACCACAGGAGCAATGAATTTACCATTACCATTTATTTGTACCACATTTAACAAATCCCTAGATTAAGTTTATCTCTACCATCTCTTCAAACTTTTTAATTAATTACAGTAGCTTTCTCCCAGAAAGAGAATTACCATACCATGATCGTTCATGCAGTGATGGCAAACCATATGACAATCTTCAACTTGGTATTTTGAATTGTAATTCTGATCTTTTCTAGCCAGCAGGACTCCAACAAATGAATTGTGATCCATATAAATGTATAATAATTGCACTAAACATTAAAGCTTAATGTATCTATAAACAGGTGATTAGATTAGTATGCTTCTACGAGAGCTTGGAAAAATGTTCCTCTTTTCCATAGCGCAGCAGACTCAAATTTCTGATCCAAAGAAACATGTTGGATTTTTAAAATAGCTCTCATCTGTTCCCTGCTTTTAGAAAATGCTTTGCATCTAAAGCTAGAGGTTTCTTATTATCAAGTTGAAAAGAAAAAATAACTAATTCCTAATCTGTAAAGTAATAAAATTCATGGAGACAAATTAAACTGACAGCTTAATTCTCTATGTTGAAAAGATGCAAAAGATGACAAAAGGAGCTGAACTCCCAGCTTGTCAGAGAAAATTGAAGTTGCTGACTAAAAAGATTTTTGTAATAGCAATTGGCTTCCACTCCAATTATTCAAATATCCCATCACGAATACCAGTACTTTTTATGTCCCTTAAAATGAAACGCAAAGCTGCAGATTCTTCCTGTCTTTCCGCCGCCTTAAACTAGAAATGGAAACAAACATCAGACTATTGCCAGTCACACACTATGAATCACCATAGTTCTATTTATGTTGTGTTATTTAAATCGTTTTTATCTCTTAGCTGACAAGGTAGTTAAATTGAACATTTATTGGATGTGTAAGGTTTTAAGGACATGGGAACTTCAAGCATCAAAATGATACCCCTGCAACCTTCAGATAAGCTTGTGAATATCATAATCAAGAAAGCTTTTTGGTACCTTTATTTGCAGGTTTGCAGAAATTGTTGGGCATACTAGAGCCATTATTGCCATGATTGCCACATCAGAATGAAGCGACAGAAAGAAATGACAGAGAAAGTTTTCTCGATGAGGCGACCTCAAATGAATCAAGGTCTCTCCTATTTATTGTGTTTTCACAGTTCTGACATGTGGTACAGAATAACCAATTCGCGAACCCCACATACATTAAGCCATCCTCCAGCAACTATTCACTTTTGTATCTTATAAGGCAAGCTTCTCTTTAGGTAATAAAAAGAAGCTACATTCCTTGCCTTTTCCCTGGATTTTGTGTTAGCAAAGGAATGTCAGTAATGCATCCTTACATGGAAGTTTAGCTATAGGTTTTTCTTCATATTGCATACCAAGTCAATACATGGTCTGCAGCTTGCTTACTCAGCCTAGACTTTGCTGCCTTTCCATAGAGGAAAAATTAAGGTTTTATTCAGCACATAATTAGGCTTAAAACATCACTCTCCAGCAATATCTTATTCCTAAATTTCCGTGCTTATAAACCTATAATTACAACACATTATGTGAAAACTTTTGCTCCCGTTCTGATTCCTCCTAGAATTGGAGGAAGTGCCAGCATACACTTGTAACCTTACAGCTGGACTACTCTGCCCTACATGGTGTATGACCAGATTATCTCCGAGACCACCTTCTGCCACACGAATCCCAGCGTCCGGTGAGGTCCCACAGAGTTGGTCTCCTCAGGGTCCCATCGGCCAAACAATGGTGGTTGGCGGGACCTAGGGGAAGAGCCTTCTCTGTGGGGGGGGCGGCCCTCTGTAATCAGCTCCCCTTGGAGATTCTCACTGCTCCCACCCTCCTTCCCTTCCGAAAGAGTTTAAAAACTCATCTTTGTTGCCAAGCCTGGGGTCATTAGATCTTCCCCCGACCAACGAGTGTTTTTAGTGTAAATTTATTGGGTGAATGTTAATGAATGTTTTTAAAGTGTTTTAGAATTTTTAAAGATTTTTTAACTGTATTAATTGGTATATTGTATTGTTATGTCTTATATATGCTGTGAGCCACCCCGAGTCCTCGGAGAGGGGCGGCATACAAATCCAATATAAATAAATAAATAAAAATAAATATATAACTCACTACTGTCTTCGAAGGATACTTGAAGCCTTGGTTGATAGAAAATACGGCAGCTGATGCAGTAACAGGAACATACCAATATTATACAACTGTATACACACACACACACACACACACGTTTATTTATTTATTTATTCAACTTCTATGCTGCCCAATCCCGAAGGACTCAGGGCGGTTTACAACAATAATAAAAATACAATATACAATGCAAAAAAAAGATGTCAAACATTATCTAAAACTAAAACATTATCTAAAACTAAAAGCCCATTAAAAAGTTATTTTAAAAGGCAGTCACAATCATACACATGCACACCATTCATAGAATTGGCCATCAAGAGTTGGAAGTAAATTTATTGCCCCCAGGCCTGCCAACAGCGCCAGGTCTTTGTGGCCTTACGAAAGGTCAGCAGGGTGGGAACAGTACGGGTATCGGGTTGGCAGTTGGTTCCATAGAGCCGGGGCTGCCACAGAGAAGGCTCTCCCCCGTGGTCCCGCCAACCTGCATTGCTTAGTCGACGGGACCCGAAGGAGGTCAAATCTGTGGGCTCTTATTGGTCTCTGGGAGGTATACGGCAAGAGACGGTTCCGTAGATAGTCTGGTCCTGAGCCATATAGGGCTTTATAGGTAATAATTAACACCTTGAATTGTACCCAGAGACTAATAAGAAGCCAGTGCAGCTCGTGGAGCAAAGATGTTATATGAGTTTACCAAGGTACACCCATGATAGCTCTCGCGGCTACATTGCCCACAAAATCATATGCTGCAACGTTCTGCCTGTCAATGACTACTTCAGCTTCAACAGCAGCAACATAAGAGCACGCAACAAATTCAAACTTAATATTAATCACTCCAAGCTTGACTGTAAAAAATATGACTTTAGCAATCGAGTTGTCGAAGCATGGAACTCATTACCGGACTCAGTAGTGTCAACCCCTAACCCCCAACATTTCTCCCTTAGACTATCCACGATTGACCTCTCCAGGTTCCTAAGAGGTCAGTAAGGGGCGAACATAAGTGCACTAGCCTGCCTTTCGTCCCCTGTCCAATTGTCTCTCCTTATCTCATATCTCATATATCTTTTCTTCCTTTCATATATCTTCTCCTCTACTTTTATATCCTTTCTTTATATATAATACCTCATGTCTATCCTCTTCAATATGTATTGTGTATTGGACAAAATAAATAAATAAAAAATAAATAAATAAATAAATTCTGGACCATTTGTAGTCTCCGAACACTCTTCAAGGGTAGCCCCATGTAGAGTGCATTGCAATAATCAAGACGGGAGGAGATGAGGGCCTGAGTGACTGTGCGGAGAGCCTCCTGGTCCAAGTATAGCACCAGAACTACGAGAATTGCCAGTTTGGTTTGTCTGGTTCTCAATTTGTTTCTGGCTGCCAGTCCAGGCAATCATAACGTCTTTATTATAAAGTTTCTCTTTATAAAGTTTTCCATGGCTTGAGGCCTGCTCCAAGTAGAATTTGCCAATCTATAGTGTGCTGGTAGAACGCATGCTTAGTGTTACCACTTGCAAGCTGTTGTGGAAGAGGGTTGAGCTGTGAGCATACTTTGCAGGGAATCTCTTCCTGTGGAAAGAGTTACCTTCCAAAAATAAGATCAGCTGTTAATATTTAGAAAGCTCACTGTTTACATGAGCATTTGTGGATTGAGAAGATGATGAAATGCGCTTCTGGGATATGCGTGACTGCTGCTTGATTTATTGTTTTGCTATTAATATTGGCTAGACAAACAAATATGTACAGATGCACACACGCACGCACGCGCACACACACACACACAAATGCACAGAGTATAGAGCCAGAAAAAGAAATTAGTGGGGCTCAAACAAAAGCTAAATTTAAAATGAAAGTCTAATTGCAAGTGTATTAAAATAACTATCATATTTTTCGGAGTATAAGATGCACTGGTGTATAAGACGCACCTTTGTTTTTGGGAAAGAAATTAGGGGAAAAATATATGCTTATCAGATACTCACCTGGCTAGAGTACTTAGTCTGGTCAGCTTCAGCACTTTATTTATTCATTCATTCATTCATTCATTCATTCATTCATTCATTTTTTATTTATTTATTTATTTATTTATCAGATTTGTATGCCGCCCCTCTCCGTAGACTCGGGGCGGCTAACAACAATAATAATACAATGTAAACAAATCTAATATTTAAGTTAATTTAAAAACCCCAATTTAAGAAACCAATCATACATACAGACATACCATGCATAAATTTTATAAGCCTAGGGGGAAGGGAAAGTCTCAATTCCCCCATGCCTGACGACAGAGGTGGGTTTTAAGGAGCTTACAAAAGGTAAGGAGGGTGGGGGCAACTCTGATATCTGGGGGGAGTTGGTTCCAAAGGGTCGGGGCCGCCACAGAGAAGGTTCTTCCCCTGGGTCCCGCCAAACGACATTGTTTAGTTGATGGGACCCGGAGAAGGCCAACTCTGTGAGACCTAACTGGTCGCTGGGATTCATGCGGCAGAAGGCGGTCCCGGAGATATTCTGGTCCGATGCCATGAAGCGCTTTGTAGGTCATAACCAACACTTTGAATTGTGACCGGATATTGATCAGCAACCAATGCAGACTGCGAAGTGTTGGTGCAACATGGGCATATTTAGGAAAGCCCATGATAGCTCTCGCAGCTGCATTCTGCACGATCTGAAGTTTCCGAACACTTTTCAAAGGTAGCCCCATGTAGAGAGCGTTACAGTAGTTGAGCCTCGAAGTGATGAGGGCATGAGTGACTGTGAGCAGTGACTCCCGGTCCAAATAGCTGTTATAGCTTTAAAAACAATGAAAGAGCTTGAAAGCAGGAAAGAGCTGGGAACATTGCTAGCACCTGGTTAAGGCTAGAAAGAAACTTTATTTGGAGCAACTTAGAGCAATGAAAAAAAGAGCAAAGACTTAGAGCTTGGAAAACATGCTTCGCAGAGAGTAACAATGAAAGAGCTTGCAAACAGGTAAGAGCTGGGAACATCGTTAGCATCTGGTTAGGGCTGGAAAGAAACTTATTTGGAGCAAGTTAGAGTAATGAAAAAAACTGCAAAAACTTAGGACTTGGAAAACATTTTTAGCAGAGAGTAACAATGAAAGAGCGTACAAGGTAAGAGCTGGGAAGATTGTTAGTACCTAGTTAGGGCTGGAAAAAAAAGCTATGTTCAGAGTATTAAACATACCAAAATTTTCAGCCTCCTTTAGAGAGGAAAAGGGTGTCTTATACAGTGAAGGGCTACCAAAATTTTTACTACCACACTGTGGGCGTGGCTTATGCAGGACGCCCTGCATTTTCTTTCAACATATTTCAGTGCAAAATGGGTGCTCTGGGGTGGAGCTCCATTTTCGCTACCCTACTGCGTCCCCCCCCCCCGGTTTGGGCAGAAGCCCACCCCTGATCTTATACCACGAAAAATATGGTGTGTGTAATGTGTTTGTTCTCTATATATTTCTTTTTTTAAAAAAATATGTTTTTATTCACAAATAGAAAAACAATACAATTCAAAAAGAATAGTAAACGACTATTGCAAACATGTAATTAAGAGAAATAAAAGAAAGGGTAGGGAGAAGAAAAAGAAGGAAAAACCTAGCCAAAGAAAGAGAAACAAGAAAGATGGACAGAGAGAGAGAAAGAGAGAAAAGAAAATAGAATTTAAAAAAATAGAAAGGAAAATGGTTCCATTTTGTTTGCATTCCTGGTGAATCAAAAAGCAAACTCTATATATCTCCTTGTTGCTTTATCTAATCTATATATCAATTGTTTACATTTTATTGTGTTATTTATAGTTATCAATTATATCCATATATTATTTACTTCTTTATTAGTTATTTCTTCTGGTTTCAAGCCATTCATAAAGATTTTCCCAAATTGGGTAAAAGTCTTTCTCTTGTTTATTTTGTAGTTCAAAAGTGAGCCTGGACATTTCAGCACAATCCATACGTTTCTTTATAATCATATTATCTGTTGGGTGGTTATTATCTTTCCACATTTGTGCATAGCTAATCTCGCTGCAGTTATTATATGGATGATCAGGTAGTATTTTGATTTTACGTATTGCCCTCTAACAAGCCCTAGAAGATAGGTCTCTGGTTTTAATTCTAAATCGAATTGCAGTGTATCTTTTATCCCTCCTTTAATTTTCAGTCAATAATTACGTGCCTGGGGGCATAGCCACCACAGGTGATAGTAAATTCCAAAATCTTTTTTACATTTCCAGCATATGGGATCTATATATGGGTTCTCTATATATTTCATAGTTTTCCCCCCTTCAATAGCATTACAAATTATAATTTTCTATACCATTTAAAGGGTAATGATGTCTACACTGAAGGCTTGGGGCTTCAAAATATATACTGTTGTTATACAAGTAGTCCTCAAATTACGACCACAATGGAACCAAAAATTTATGTTACTAAATGAAACAGTGAGTGCAATGACCTTTTTTGCCGCAATTGTTAACTGAATCATTCCATTTGTTAAGTTGGAAACATGGTTGTTAGGTGAATCTGGATTCCCCATTGACTTGGCCTATTAAAAGGTCACAATAAGGGGATACAATGGTCTAGATACAGTGCAAACATCATAAATATGAACCGGTTGCCAAGCATCTGAATTTTGATCATATGACCATGGGGATGCTGCAACAGTTATAAAGGTTAAAAACTGTCATAAATCAGTTTTTTCAATGTTTTGTAACTTTGAACAATCACTAAATGAACTGTTGTAAGTCAAGGATTGTTTGTCTGTTTGTTTGTTTGTTTGTCATTTTTGTATGCCGCCCAGCTCCCAGAGGACTCTAGGTGGCTTCCAAGGAATAAAAAATACATAAGAACAATATAAAGGCAATATAAAAACAATATTAAAACAGTATAAAAACATTAATAAACCCAGCCAACGTACATACTCTCAATCACATACTTAGTAATCTAGGATCCATTCACTCAGCAATTCCATGCATGCTGGAAAAGGGGGGTCTTGACGGCTTTTCGCAAGGCTGGTAAGATGGGAAAAGTGTGAATCTCTGGAGGTAGTTGGTTCCACAGAATTGGAGCCCCCACAGAGAAGGCCCTTCCCCATGGGCCCACCAGCCAACATTGTTTGGCTGACGGGGCCCAGAGAAGGATAACTCTGTGGGCTCTTATCAGTTGCTGGGAGGAATGCAGCAGAGGGCATTCCTGAAGAAAGTCTGGTCCTGAGCCATACAGTTGACAACTTTTGCCAGACCCATCCTTGAATACAGTTCATCTGTCTGGAACCCATACCACATCTCAGACATCAACACCCTTGAAAATGTCCCAAGATACTTCACCAGAAGAGCCCTTCACTCAAAACAGAATACCCTACGAAAGCAGACTATCAAACCTAGGTCTAGAAAGCTTAGAACTACGTCGCCTAAAACACGATCTAAGTATTGCCCACAAGATCATATGCTGCAACGTTCTACCTGTCAATGACTACTTCAGCCCCAATCGCAACAACACAAGAGCAGGCAACAGATTCAAACTTAATATTAACCACTCCAAACTTGACTGTAAAAAATATGACTTCAGCAACCGAGTTGTCGAAGCGTGGAACTCATTACCGGACTCAGTAGTGTCAACCCCTAACCCCCAACATTTTTCCCTTAGACAATCCACGATTGACCTCTCCAGGTTCCTTAGAGGTCAGTAAGGGGCGTGCATAAGTGCACCAGTGTGCCTTCCGTCCCCTGTCCAATTGTCTCTCCTTATCTCATTTATCTTTTCTTCCTTTCAAATATGTTCACCTATACTTTTATATCTTTTCTTCTATTCTTTTGTTTATTTATATTATTACATATCTATTCTCTTCAATATGTATTATGTATTGGAATAAATAAATAAGTAAGTAAGTAAGTAAGTAAGTGAGTGAGTGAGTGAGTGAGTGAGTGAGTGAGTGAGTGAGTGAGTGAATGAATGAATGAATGAACGAACGAACGAATGAACAAACAAACAAACAAACTGTTCTGTCTGGGTCCCTCCAGAAGCAAACACCAACCCAAAAAGAGAATCCAGACACACTGGTAAAAAGCAAAGGCAGTTTATAGAATTCAAAGCAAACACAGGTAACAGAAAATGTCCTTACAAACAGGAACACGCTGAAACTTCAAAGATGTTTCACGAAGGCCATGAAGTAAAACAAGATTCTTGCTGTCAAAAACAATGCTGGAGATAACAAACATACGCCTCCCCCAAGTCTTCCAGTCTTCTAGGCCACAAGCCAAGATCAGAGATGCCGAGAAGCAAAGCAGGGTCACAGAACTTCCAGTTGATAATGCTCCACATGGCTGAAAGGGCTTGCCTGCCTTTTAAACCCTGCTGAGGAGAACCACACCCAAACCCAGCTGTTGCCAATTCAGTGATGCCATACCTTTCTAATTGGTCGCGTCTCTGAGCTGCACGTTGCTGTCTCATGTCAATTATAGCCTGTGCTTCCTCATCCAATGAGGCCAGGCTACTGGCTGGAGAGAGGCCCCCCCGGGGCTCTCAGGCTGCTCTCCCTCATCCTCTTCCTGACTTTCCTCTCCCCCGTCTGCCTGTTCCTCCCCCTCCTGTTCACTGTCCTCCTCCTCCGGGCCTGGATCCAGCAGAGACGCAGCCGGTCCCTGAGGAGCCTCAGGCTGAATCACAACACCAACCAACAAACCAAGCAACCAACAAACCAACCAACCAACACCTTGAATTGTGTCTGGAGACCAACTGGCAACCAATGCACCTTGGGGAGCACCTATCTCTACTGCATGCAAGTCACCCCAATAATCACTCATTGAATACCAAGGGCGTCATAGCAAAATGAGATTTAAATCTGGAGGATTTCCACTTTGCAATTCATATTATATAATGGTATGCCCATTGTTCCATAATAAATCATACCAACTTCACTTGTTACAGGAAATAGGTATGATAAGCATGAAGTGAAAGAATTGCTTACCACTGTGCCACACACTTAGGGTATGTAGCACCACAGGGAACCAAGCAGGGCAGGCTCTTCCTACCTTACACTATTCCAAACTGCAAGAGACAAAGAAAGCATAAGAGTTTTGCATAGACTGCCATATGCACATTGGTAGATTTGATTAACAGGATAAGGAATACAGAGATAAGATTCATTGTAGGCACCATATCTGTTTATTTCGGGCGTGAGCGGGAGTCTGAAGAGATCTGTGAAACAATGTCTGTTTCTCTACTACTCTACTACATATTTCACCTGAGTACCAGGGAGTGTAAATTATATTATTTATTATGTCCACAAATGGAAGGCTCTGGATATTAAACAATGTCGTTTGGCGGGACCCAGGGGAACAGCTTTCTCTGTGGCGGCCCCGACCCTCTGGAACCAACTCCCCCCAGATATCAGAGTTGCCCCCACCCTCCTTGCCTTTCGTAAGCTCCTTAAAACCCACCTCCGTCGAGATATTCCCTTCCCCCTAGGCTTATAAAATTTATGCACGGTATGTCTGTATGTATGATTGGTTTCTTAAATTGGGGGTTTTTACATTACTTTTAATATTAGATTTGTTCATATTGTCTTTTTTACTGTTGTTAGCCGCCCCGAGTCTACGGAGAGGGGCGGCATACAAATCTAATAAATAAATAAATAAATAAATAAATAAATAAATAAATAAATAAATAAATAAATAAATAAATAAATAAATAAATAAATAAATAAATAAATAAATAAATAAATAAATAAATAAATAAATAAATAAATAAATAAATAAATAAATAAATAAATAAATAAATAAATAAATAAAGCAAGCTATGTAATGTTAGTGGCATTAATGTCTACTCATAAAATCACTAATACAGAAAAATGTCTCTGAGTGGTTTTTACAAAACATTAATAGAATTATGCCAATGAATGCGTTGGGTTTCATGTTTGAATACAGTACTGAAATGACACTTATTGCACTTGTTGAGTTATCATAATAGTAGAATGGAGGAGTGTATCCATATTGGCCTTTCTTGATCTTTTCAGTTGCCTTTGCTACCATTAATCATGCTATTCTTCTGCACTATCTCAGGGAATGGTTTCCAAGGTCAATTCCAGTTGGTAGTGTTGACATTGAGTCCCAGGTCCTTGTGTTGTGGGATGTCACAAGGTTCAACAACTTCCCCCTCTTCTATTTAACATCTATATGATGCTGGCCAGATGAGATTAGGTATCTATCATCAACACACTAATGATACGCAGCTGTACATCTCAATCTTGGGTCAAGTGATAATATCAAGGTTCTGTCTCAATTTCTGGGGACTGTGGGGGTTTAGAGGGGTCAGGGTGGCGTGGGAAACAGATTCAACACTGAGTGGCTGGGGATTATTGTGTCCCTTGTACATGGAGATTTTCCAACTTTAATTCTGGAAGGACTAGAACTAAAGTCCCAGCCAGAACTGGTTGCAATCAGCTTTTGACGCATGTCTCCTGCAATAAGGTGGTAGCCATGGCCAGGCATACCTTTGGACAAATTAATCTTTATATATCAGTTGCACTTTATGTATCAGATCTTTCTGGATCAGGAGGTTCTGCTCAAAACAATTCATGCATTGATAAGGTCTTATCTGGATTTCTGTAGTGTGTTTTTACCTGGGGCTGCCCAAACACTTGTAAGCTACTACAGCTCAAAACTGCAACATGGAAGTTATGGGTACACTCACTGCTGTGCTATACTTCTGGATGCAATTCAAAACAATTATGGTCACCTGTAAAGACTTTCATAGCATATGGCCAGGATATTTGATCTGATTTTCTCTGGTCCACCAATGAGATGAGACAGAGTTTACATATTTACATGCTCCTTTGGTGAGACTGAAAGTGTGCCTTTCCTGTGAAATATTATTATTATGTCGATACAACACAGCAAACGAGATCATTATGCTGGATTTCGTATTTCATCACCAGTCGAGCGCTTCCCAAACACCTAGGACTGGGTGATGTAGCGGCGAATTATATTTGCCGATCCCAGTAAAGCGGCCTTTTGCAATTGACAGATGGAGATTTTGTCAATTCCGATGGTTTTCAAATGTCCGCTGAGATCCTTTGGCACTGTGCCCAGCATGCCAAGTACCACTGGGAACACTTTCACTGGCTTATGCTAGAGTGGTTGCAGCTCGATTTTTAGATCTTCGTATTTTACTAACTTCTCTAGCTGCTTCTCCTCAATTCTGCTGTCCCCTGGGATTGCGATGTTGATGATCCATACTTTATTTTTCTCCATAATCAGGATGTCTGGTGTGTTATGCTTCAGAATTTGGTCAGTCTGAAGTCGGAAGTCCCACAGTAGTTTTGCTTGCTCATTTTCGACCACTTTTTCGGGCTTATCATCCCACCAGTTCTTTGCCACTGGTAAATGGTAGTTCCGGCACAAGTTCCAGTGGATCATCTGTGCCACAGCATCATGTCTATACTTGTAGTCAGTCTGTGCGATCTTTTTGCAGCAGCTGAGTATGTGATCGATTGTTTCATCTGTTTCTTTACAGAGTCTGCACTCGTCTGTTGATTTTTCAATTCTGGCTTTGACAGCATTTGTTCTAATGGCCTGTTCTTGTGCCGCCAATATTAGTCCTTCTGTCTCCTTTTGAGTGTTCCACTTGTAAGCCATGACCAGGTCATGACCTCCATCAACGCTGACTCTTTGCTCCCCTTCACATAGTCAGCTAATGCATGCTTCTCTTCTTCTACTGTCTGCTTCACTTGCAAAAGTCCTCTGCCGCCTATTTTCCTTGGTAAATACAGCCTCTCAACGTCACTGCGGGGGTGTAGTGCATGATGGATTGTCATTAATTTTCTGGTTTTCCTGTCCAGGTTGTCCATTATTATTATTACTATGATGATGATGATGATGATTATTATTATTATTATTATTATTATTATTATTATTACATTCATTCATTCATTCGTTTGTTTGTTTGTTTGTTTGTTTATGTATGTATGTATTTATGTGTTTATGTGTTTATGTGTTTATGTGTTTATGTGTTTGTTTGTTTGTTTGTTTGTTTGTTTGTTTGTTTGTTTGTTTGTTTGTTTGTTTGTTTGTTTGTTTGTTTGTTTGTTTGTTTGTTTATTTATTTATTTATTTATTTATTTATTTATTTATTTATTTATTTATTTATTTATTTATTTATTTATTTATTTATTTATTTATTTATTTATTTATTTATTTATTTATTTATTTATTTATTTATTTATTTATTTATTTATTTATTTATTTATTTATTTATTTATTTATTTATTTATTTATTTATTTATTTATTTATTTATTAGATTTGTATAGGATTGAAATAGGACTTTCCTGACTGAAAGTGTCCATTGTGTGAAATAGTTTCCTTAGGGTCTAGATGATTTTGCCCCTTCTAGCTGTGTAAAAAAAAAACCTTGGAAAACTCACTTTTCTCTCAAGCATTGGACAAAGGGGCTGTATGTAAATACATGGTAATATATAAGAAAAAAATATTGGTTCTGACATCTAGGGCATGGGTCTCCAACTTGGCAACTTTAATACTTGTGGACTTCAACTCCCAGAATTCCTCAACCAGCAAAGCAAAGCTGGATGAGGAATTCTGTGAGTTAAAGTCCACAAGTCTTAAAGTTGCTGCTATGGTTAGCTCAGGCCCAGCTCCTGCCTCAGGGAATGTGGAGGTGGATGCAGGGGAAACTTCAACATGTCACAGGCCTGTGTTATTGCCGACAGAGTCAGTTCAGAGTTTAGTTTCCTTGGACGAAGAAGAAGGTGGGAGTGACTTGGAAGGGGGGGGGTTGGCACATAGTCCAGGCAGTCAATCTCCCTTATCTTCCATTGATTCGGATGAAGACATCTTGGACCCACGCAAGCGCAGAATTATGCGTAGAAGAGACCAAGTAAACACATATTACAGGAGATAAGAGAGGCCACCTGTGTTTGGGTGGGGCTCCAGTAATTAGAGCTGCTGCTATAAATAGCAGCGTGTGGGTTAGGCCTTTGTGGAAGAGTATCTGATCGCAGTTCTTCAGGAATCCTGTGTTGCTGTTTTCTGGACTTTGTTGATTTTTCATGCCTTTGAAAACCAAAGCAGAGCAACGTGTGTGTGTGTGTGTGTGTGTGTGTGTGTCTCACTTCGTTGGAAGAAGAAGGGGTGTGAAGTTTCTTCACAGCTGCTAGCTAAGTACTTAATGACTGCTTAAGGGAAATTGGACAGACTACCCGGTTGTTTTGGGACGAGTGCTCTTTGCAATACAAAAAGAGTGCTTAGTTTATTTTGACTTTTGTGATAAAGAACATTGTTTTGAATTTTCAAACGTGTGTGTGTCTGAAATTTGTACCCTTGAATTTTCGGGAGGCTCCTACCAGAGAGCCCGGCAGAACAGTTGCCAAGGTTGGAGACCCCTGCTCTAGGTATCTGTGTGTTTTGTGTGGTTTTAGTTTTATATTTTTCTCCCTTATTTAGCTATTTTTATTGTTAACCAATTTCAAACAGGCACCCTGTTTGGTATATTGAATAAATCCTCGGGAGACGCTGGCCCGGGGTGGAGGGAGGGTAGGCTAGCACGAATGATTACATGTAGGTAGGAGGAGGCAGTTCTAGGGATGCACGTGGCAAAGGCGAGGCAGGGTAACCATGTGCAGAAGCAAAAACTCGCAAAGAATGGGGGGGGGGAGATGGTGATGCATATAAAGTGCTGAAAATTCAGCTTCTAAACATGTGCAGAAGGAAAATAACCTGAAAAAGTATATATATTTTTTTTAAAGATGGCGGCAACCACATACCAGAACCAAACAAACCGGTTCTGTGACATCACCAGTGGGTTGCTATTGGTTCAGGAAAACTGGTCCAAACTGTGAAGAATCCACCCTTGATTGCCCCCGCCCGAACCCTCTCCGGGTTTAGAAGCTGCATAACATTCTTAGGAAGCAACATGGGAGAGCAACACTGCTCTTGAAGCATCTAGTGCTTTTATTTTTTCCCTGTGGGTTAGAAATAAGTGAGATAAACCACCGCCTACTGAAAACCAGTAATTTCTGTGCCATTTGGTAATTATTGTCAAAGCCTTAAACAGTCTGGCCTTTGTATAGTAGGAATATATAATTTCTTTAGAATACACTAAGAGCTGCACTTTATAACAATGATTAAAGCCGGAACACAAACTGAATTTATGTTTATGTTTATGTTTATTTAGATTTGTATGCCGCCCCTCTCCACAGACTCGGGGCGGCTCACAACAAAGTGAAAAACAGTTTACAACAAATCTAAATTTCTACTAAAAACATTTAAAAGACCCCATTTTCTAAACACACATACATACACACATATCATTCATAAATTGTATATGCCCGGGGGAGATGTCTCAGTTCCCCCATGCCTGACGACACAGGTGGGTCTTAAGGAGCTTACGAAAGGCAAGGAGAGTAGGGGCAGTTCTAATCTCTGGGGGGAGTTGGTTCCAGAGGGCCGGGGCTGCCACAGAGAAGGCTCTTCCCCTGGGGCCCGCCAACCGACATTGTTTAGTTGATGGGACCCGGAGAAGGCCCACTCTGTGGGACCTAATCGGTCGCTGGGATTCGTGCGGCAGCAGGCGGTCTCGAAGATATTCTGGTCCAGTGCCATGAAGGACTTTAAAGGTCATAACCAACACTTTGAATTGTGACTGGAAGTTGATCGGCAACCAATGCAGACTGTGGAGTGTTGGTGAAACATGGGCATACCTAGGGAAGCCCATGACTGCTCTCGCAGCTGCATTCTGCACGATCTGAAGTTTCCGAACACTTTTCAAAGGTAGCCCCATGTAGAGAGCATTACAGTAGTCGAACCTCGAGGTGATGAGGGCATGAGTGACTGTGAGTAGTGAGTCCCAGTCCAGATAGGGCCGCAACTGGTGCACCAGGCGAACCTGGGCAAACGCCCCCCTCGCCACAGCTGAAAGATGGTTCTCTAATGTGAGCTGTGGATCGAGGAGGACACCCAAGTTGCGGACCCTCTCCGAGGGGGTCAATAGTTCCCCCCCCCAGGGTTAGTTTAATAAAGAATTCATCATGGTCCATATAATACTTCATGTATAGTGTTCCCTCGATTTTTGCGGGGGATGCGTTCCGAGACCACCCGCGAAAGTTGAATTTCCGCAAAGTAGAGATGCGGAAGTAAATACACCATTTTTGGCTATGGACAGTATCACAAGCCTTCCCTTAACACTTTAAATCCCTAAATTACCATTTCCCATTCCCTTAACAACCATTTGCTCACCATTATTGCTGGTACTCACCATTGAATAAGACACTTAGTGAACCTGATATTTATAAACATAATTATTTATTAACAATAATTATTTTTTTTGCAATAACAACACTGATTGGCCAAGATTTCAGCCAATCAGCAATGGCAGACATCGGGAGGGAAAAACTGTGGTATAGAAAAAAAAAAGTGAAGTATTTTTTAATTAATATTTTTTGAAAAACCGTGGTACAGGCTATTAGCAAAGTTCGAACCCGCGAAAATCGAGGGAACACTGTAATTCGAGGGAAACACTGTTTCTTATACATTAAAAATTACAATTCAAATACAACATCAGTACAGATGCAATGCAAATAAATATTTGACTAGACCCCTAGAACCATCAAGGCTTTTGTGGTCCCTGTTGTGTATCCCTGTCATATTTGTTTGTTTGTTTGTTTATTTATTTATTTATTTTATTTGTCAAGTACACATTGGTAGTATACACAGATATAACACTCTTTATATACATGAGATGGGGACTAATAAGAGGAAAACATTAGGACAGAGATTGTAGGCACGCTGGTGCACTTATGCATGCCCCTTACTGACCTCTTAGGAATTGGGTGAGGTGTTAATTTACTTTCTACAAGCTCCAGGAGAGACTTTTCTTGTGCTCTTTTTTCAGATAAGAATTGGATTACGACATTGAATAACACTCAGCTTCTGCAACTGGACCCTTTCATAGAAAGTTTAGAGTAGGGCTGTTAAATTTGCATCCCGTGGGCCAGATGTGTCACACGCTGGCAGTACCTACATCCGGTTTAGCAAAGAGGGGAAAAGTTTTGATACATCATATGATGACAACGTGATGATGCAAGTTTGACACTCCTGGTTTACAGAATATTCAGTCTTATTTATCACAAAAATACAACAAAGTTTAGGCATTGATTTGCAAAAATTGTGCATGAAGAAATCTATGCAGCGATGCAAATTGAATAATAATATCCATAATAGAATAACAACAACAGAGTTGGAAGGACCTTGGAGGTCTTCTAGTCCAACCCACTGCTTGGGCAGGAAACCCTACACTACTTCAGACAGATGGTTATCCAACATCTTCTTAAAAATGTCCAGTGTTGGAGCATTCACAACTTCTGGAGGCAAACTACAGGAAATACAGGAAATGGTATAAGGGCAGACTAGATGGACCATGAGGTCTTTTTCTGCCGTCAGTCTTCTATGTTTCTGTTTCTAAACTGTTCCACTGATTAACAGTTCTAACTGTCAGGAAATTTCTCCTTAGTTCTAAGTTACTTCTCTCCTTGTTTAGTTTCCACCCATTTCTTCTTATTCTAGCCTCAGGTGCTTTGGAGAATAGGTTGACTCCTTCTTCTTTGTGGCAACCGCTGATATATTGGATCATTACTATCATGTCTCCCCTGGTCCTTCTTTTCATTAAAGTAGACATACCCAATTCTTGCGACCGTTCTTCATATGTTTTAGCCTCTAGTCCCCTAATTATCTTTGTCACTGTTCTCTACACTTTTTCTAGAGTCTCAACATCATTTTTGCACTGTGGCGACCAAAACTGAATGCAGTATTCCAAAATCCCCTTCAAACAGAGGAGTCTTTGGCAACTTTTCAGATAGAGGAGCGTGATTTTGAAATAAGGATACATCATCCTAGACAGGAAGCTAAACAATTATATATGTAAAAAATAAAATGCGGTTTATCCAACCAAGAATTATACTATCAAAACCCTAAGCTAGAATTACTAGATCCAGAGTGGCAAAAACCCAGGGGAATACTAGATTTACACCAAATTTTCCATATCTTTTTGCTGTCATTTAGACGTGGTTGGGATATTTGCCCTTCAATTTTGGAAGTACTAGGCCAAGACAGAAAAAAACCACCCCTCTTCAGCTATTGACTACACATTCCACCTGAAAATAAAATATTTTTCCAACCTGAAAATAAAATATTTTCCACCTGAAAATAAGGTCAGGCCAACCAAGTGACATGTCAAAATCCTAACCCAGTACATGGAGGTTGTGCAGGTTTGAAGAAGACCAAACTTGGGCACAATCCTGAAAAGACTAAGTACCAGCAGCTTTGTTTTGATTTTATTTTTCACATTTTTGTTTGATTGATACCCTCCTTCTTGGTCTAAGGATCTTCCATCTTTAATCTGAAGCAATATGAGCAGTGATGACAGTATGACAATATCAGAGATGCACATATGTCCCAACATCTTCACAAGCTCTACAAGTTGCCATTTGGCTTCAGGCTACAATTCAAAATGCCTGTTATCCCCCACTGCAGAGGACAGAGCCTGGTTACTCAAGGGACTGCCTATCTCCATATTTTTATTTATTTATTATTTATTTATTTACTTACTTACTTACTTACTTACTTACTTACTTACTTACTTACTTACTTACTTACTTACTTACTTACTTACTTACTTATTTTGTCCAATACACAATGATGGTTTTAGTGGGTATATATCTATATATACATAATAAAATACATGATGAAGGTTATAGAGGAGATACTCATAGTAAAATATATCTAAGAAATAATAGAAAAGAAGATAAAGTAATAGAACATATCAATGAAAGAATAGAAGAAGAGATATAGGAATAGAAGAAAGGTATAGGAGATATAGGAGAGCAATAGGACAGGGGACAGAAGGCACTCTAGTGCACTTGTACTCTGTCATTAAGCTGTATCATCGTGCAGGATCTAGGAAGGAGGCCTTTTTGCCAATGTCCTGTTAAAAGACCTAGAGATCCATCTCCCATTTTTTGGACTTCTCTCTTCTGGTGGTTTTGCTGGCATTAAGCAAGAATGGGAACTAAGCCTCTTTGCTTGATTGTTGGAGACTTGACTTTTTAAGGTTTGGTTTCCAGTCAGCTATCTTCTTTTATTTTTCCCCCTATTGTTTTTGTTTCATTTGACTCACAATGGGAGTCACAATGGAGTTGGGGAGCCTTGTAATTGGATGAATTAATGTCATGGACATAACCGGACCAAGACTTTCTGTCTTTGGGGGGAGTTTGGGAACAATGAGGTTATATATTTCGAGGGCGGACTTCAAATTGCCCATTTATTGGATTTAAATATGAATAAGTGTTAGTCTTAGCACTGAACTTCAGGAAACTACATACAAAATGCAAGCTTAGAAACATAGAAGACTGACGGCAGAAAAAGACCTCATGGTCCATCTAGTCTGCCCTTATACTATTTTTTGTGTTTTATCTTAGGATGGATCTATGTTTATCCCAGGCATGTTTAAATTCAGTTACTGTGGATTTACCAACGACGTCTCCTGGAAGTTTATTCCAAGGATCTACTACTCTTTCAGTAAAATAATATTTTCTCATGTTGCTTTTGATCTTTCTCCCAACTAACTTCAGATTGTGTCCCCTTGTTCTTGTGTTCACTTTCCTATTAAAAACACTTCCCTCCTGAACCTTATTTAACCCTTTGACATATTTAAATGTTTCGATCATGTCCCCCCTTTTCTTTCTGTCCTCCAGACTATACAGATTGAGTTCATTAAGTCTTTCTTGATACGTTTTATGCTTAAGACCTTCCACCATCCTTGTAGCCCATCTTTGGACCCGTTCAATTTTGTCAATATATTTTTGTAGGTGAGGTCTCCAGAACTGAACACAGTATTCCAAATGTGGTCTCACCAGCGCTCTATACAGTGGGATCACAATCTCCCTCTTCCTGCTTGTTATACCTCTAGCTATGCAGCCAAGCATCCTACTTGCTTTCCCTACCACCTGACTGCACTGCTCACCCATTTTGAGACTGTCAGAAATCACTACCCCTAAATCCTTCTCCCGAAAACCATTTGCAAGAACATAGCAAATCAGGTCCCAAGTATCTCTAGGCCTTCATGATTTCTTAAGTCCCAGATCAGAGTGTGCTTCTACATAGTTTGTACATAAATAGGGGGAAAAAATCAAGAAAAACAGCTTAAGCAATAATCAGTTCATCTCAGGAATGTAATTATTGTTTGCTGATGCCAGGTGATGCGAACCGACAGACAAAACATTCTTTAAAGAAGGATCCGCTCTAATAATATGCATTCCTCTGGGTCTTCATGGCTTTTGCAGTTTTCCAGTGTCCAGAATTGTTTATTTTTTTAAAAAAAAAATATTTTGCTTTCTTAAGGCTGGAGGAGACTTCTTTGCTAGACACATTCAAATGATAGCTTAGTGTCACAGTCTAAACTAAAACGGGGAGAAAAACTATCCAATCCAAATGTCTGCAGGATAGTTTAAAGCTTATTTGGATAGCTTTTGTTTTTTCTTTTCAGGAGATAAATGATAAAACTCACTCAGAACAACTGGTAGATAGAAGTTGCTGAATATGTAATCTCAGCCATGATTCATTAAAAAAAAAAAAGTAGGATGAAAGGACAAAAAAATAAATTTGAGCTGAGTTTAATTTGAGTTAAATTAATTTAATCCTGCTAATATGATTCTTTCCCATGAGTGCTCTATACCAGTTTTTTTTCCTGCTTCCCATTAAAGGTGTAATCTGGTAAGAACTTTCAGAGAGCTGCGGGCCCTACCTTTGAAGAGTTTGCCAGATACCAGGAATGTGGGTGAAAGGGCCTTATAAAATCAGCTGGGTTTGCAAGGTGAACTCCTTGATTCAGATGAGAGAATTTCTGTTGACAAAAATGCCTAAAATAGCTATGTGAACATTTTACACAAACACATTTTGGATCACCCAGGTGATTTGCAGATGAACAGGCAAACTGATATTCACACTTTTCAGCTTGTTGTGACATTCACAAGTCAAAACATACAAACAAAAACGCATATGTTTTTGGGTTACTATAAGTCAAAATATGTGATATAGGGAAAAAACAGGTAAAATGGCATTGGAAGTATTTACAGGGGAAAATACCGGCAAGTAAAAATAGATAGATTAGAATGGTGTTTTTCAACCAGTGTGCCGTGGCACACTAGTGTGCCGCGAGACATGGTCAGGTGTGCCGCAAAGCTCAGAGAGAGAAAGAAAAAGAGAGAAAGAAAGAAAGAGAGAAAGAGAGAAAGAAAGAAAGAGCAAGAGAGAGAGAAAGCAAGCAAGAGAGAGAGAAAGAAAACAAGAGAGAAAGAGAAAGAAAGCAAGAGAGAGAGAGAAAGCAAGAGAGAGAGAGAGAACAAGAGAGAAAGAAAGCAAGAGAGAGAGTAAGAGAGAGAGAAAAGAAAGCAAGAGAGAGAGAGGGAGGGTAGGTGGGAGAGAGAAAGATATAGAGGGAGGTAGAGAGGGAGAGAAAAAGAGAGCAAAAAAGAGGAAAGAAGGAAGAGAGAAAGAGGGCTGGAGAGAGAGAGAAAAAAAAGAGGAAGGGAGAGAAGGAGGGAGGGAGAGAGAAATAGAGCAAAAGGGAGGAAGATAGAGAGAATTATTTTGTCCAAACTTTTTTTAGCCACCCCCCACCCCACCCCCACTCATTGTGCCCCATGGTTTTGTAAATGTAAAAAATGTGCCGCGGTTCAAAAAAGGTTGAAAATCACTGGATTAGAAGTATGTTTGGATTTTTTTGCATATTTGAATAATTTTCTAGGGGCCATGTTTCTAAAAAGTAAAGCCAAATAAAATTTGTGGTTAGCATAAATATAATTCTGGCTTGTTGACAATATTGTATTCTATTAATCAATTATTTCATGGAAATTCTATTTCTCTAACATGTGTTCATTTTTGGTTCCAGGTTCGGCTTATTTATATAAATGTATTATAGGATTAATATTTTTAATTATACCGAGACATGTGTTTGAGAAAAAAAAGCTCATTTTAATAAATAATTTTTACTTTAATAGGGCAACTCAACAAATATTCTTGTCATCCCATAATATCAGAGGGTTAATATATTTAGGGCCCATCTGGGCTGATGCAAACAGGATGAGATTAAGACCAAAAGACCATTGTATGTGGTTGGCCATTTCTTCATCTTACTTTTTTTTCTTTTTAAAGAAATGTTTCTCTGGAGAAATATTGGAAAGATCATTAGGTAGGAACAATGAAAGGCTGCAAAAATTTTTACTACCACACTGTGGGCGTTGCTTATTTTGTGGGTGTGGCTTGCAGGCCATGTGACCAGGTGGTAGTGGCTTGATGATCATGTGACCGGGGGTGGCTTAAAGGTCATGTGACTGGCTTAAAGGTGACCAACTTGATGTCACTCACATCAAGGGTTTGGGTTAGGGTGCCTGGCCTTTCCTCGCCTCAAAGAGATACAATTTCCCAATCTATTTACTATTACTGAGCATCCAAAATATACTATTTAATTCTGTGTATATATGTCATATGTATACATATATTTAACACAGGCACACAAAAATATACATTATTAACTATATAAACTGTATTTATTTATTTATTTTGTCCAATACACAATGAGGGTTTTAGTGGGTATATATCTACACATAGTAAAATACATGATGAAGGTTATAGAGGAGATACTCATAGTAAAATATATGTAAGAAAGAATAGAAAAGAAGATATAGTAATAGAACATAACAATGAAAGAATAGAAGAAGAGATATAGGAATAGAAGAAAGATATAGGAGATATAGGAGAGCAATAGACCGTGGACAGAAGGCACTCTAGTGCACTTGTACTCGCCCCTTACTGACCTCTTAGGAATCTGGATAGGTCAACCGTAGATAATCTAAGGGTAAAGTGTTGGGGGTTTGGGGATGACATTATGAGTTCCACGCTTCGACAACTCGGTTACTGAAGTCATATTTTTTACAGTCAAGTTTGGATCGGTTAATATTAGCTCTTCTAAAATTATATACATTCAACTTCATGTACTGTGATAGGAAAAACATACTCAGAGCCCAGAAGGGGGAAAAAAAAGAAAAAAATTCAACATTTTTCTACCGGTTCTATGTACCTGACCGTACCTGTATGAGCCCATCACTAAAGTCTATGTACTCTAGTTAGGAATTTACCATACAGAGAAGAAAGGGTTCTACTATTGCTAAGGCTATTGCTCTTAGAACTCCATTTGAGCCATTAATTATCTTATGCTTAACACTCCTGATTGTGGCTTTAACTATTTTATAGGCAGTAAAAAGTCCAGACTTCAAAGTCCGATAAACAGGCAGATAAAGTGATTTTAGATCAAGGTCCCAAGTAATACAGGTGGATTGAACTCCCCGATTTTAGGGTAGGCTCCCCATTCATAAGGGATTTCATATGTAAAGATGACATGGTATAAAGTAGAATGGCTTTTCACCTTCTTTTGTTTTTGTTTATATCTTCTACAGACATTCTCTGCAAAGCTGATCTAACTAGGCGGCAGCACATTTGTTTATACAGTGGTGTCTGCCTCGACAGTGAAAAAGACAAGAAAGAATGGGCATATCGCCAACTGAATTATAGGCAAAACCAGAACACTTTCTTTTTAAAATCTAGTTGTCATGGTGTGATCTGCTAATGTGACATTACAAAGTCATATAAGCCTTGCTTGCTTTTAAAAATAAAAAAAATGTTCCAAATCAAATGAAATATTAAAGTAGGGGGGGGGGGAAGTAAGCACTATCAAAGAACTCGTCATATTCACAACAGCAGAAGTAACTTGTTCACTTCCACATCAGAATTGCAGAGCATATATCCGTACATATTATTAACATATTTACATCTTTACACACATGTATAATTTATAGCACTTAAACCCAGCAGTTCAAAACATTTTTGGGTTGTATAAACTTGCCTACATGATATGGGATGAACATTCTCACAGAAATTACCCCCATGTGGGCATGACCAGCCATAAAACACCCTCCCTAAACAGCAGATGTTTCTCCTATCTCAGCTTACCTCAGTCTTTGTATTAAGCAGCAGGTGATCAACCTGCAGATGAGGCATTAGGTTACAGCTACATATCATTTTTTATTTGCTATGAATTCTCCAAAGTCCAAGAAACCTTCTCATAAAACAAGATTTTGAATGAAACTCACACTTTTTTCCCAGCACGTTAAACTTTCCATTTAATTTTTTAAAGCTGCAATATTGTTTTTTAAATCAAATCAGTGAAAAAGCAGTCTCAGTAAGCTCCAAAACAGGTATTTATTTATTTTTATTTATTTTATTAATTGGACTTATATGCTGCCCCTTTCCGTAGATTCGGGGCGGCTTTTGTGGGACCACTGTGGGAATCCAGATCTTGATGAAGCATATACTTTGATTTAAATAATACATTACATCAATGATGGGCTGCCAAATTTTTTACACTGTGGGCATGGCTCATGCAGGATGCCCGGCATTTTCTTTCAATATCTTTCATCTTTCTCTACTATATCCTCTATAACCTTCATTGTGTATTATTGTGTATTGGACAAATTAAATAAATAAATTGGGTGCTCTGGGGTGGAGCTCCATTTTCGCTACCCCACTGTGTTCCCCCCTGTCCGGGCAGCAGCCCACCCCTGCATTACATTCAATTAACATAAAAATATGTTTTTTCCCCCTCTACAAGAAAAACTCTGTGAATTAGATGGTACAAAAAGAACACAAGTAGCCCAAAATCAACCAATGAACTTCCATAACTAAGGGCACATTTGAATGTGGGTCCCCTCGGTGCTTCTCCAATAGTATAACTACCATGCCAAAGTGCCTGGAATGCAAATCCATCTAATTTAAGACTTTGAGCAAAAATGCCAACCAATAATTGACTGTTATTCTCCAATTTACAGTTTGCCAATAGTATATGCAAAATGGAACATGTTCATGAAAACAAAGTATCAAAATGAACTAATAGGAGAAAATGTACTGTATATAAAAATGTTTGCCTTAAATAATAATAGTAATAATAATAATAATAATAATAATAATAACAACAACATTTTATAATAATTTGACAATAATTTAATAATAATTTATTAGATTTGTATGCTGCCCCTCTCCGCAGACCCGGACACATAAAATGACAAAGAAATATTTATGGTACAATATATGGTACATGATACATGTGCATCATACAAAATGCCACAAAATCTCAGTCTCAGATATTAACATAGTCACAAATACCATTTGATACAACTTTGGAGGCATCTCTTCTTGCTGGTCATCCAGCCCTTTTCAACAGCCTCTCATTGGACTTCAAGGGGATCCTTATCTTTTTAGCTTTCCAAATGACGGTGAAGATTTAGATCTCCCCCAAAACACTGGGCAAGGATGGGGGAGGGTGAGCGATGAGACTCTTTGGCACATTGTATTAGATAGGTGACCATATGCATTGTATAATAAATAAACAAATTAGTTGACAAGTTCGCCCATTCATGTTCCAGTTATTCCAATGCAACAACATCTAGAATCCTAGCCAACATCCTATTGGGGAAATCTGGGAACTGCAGTCCCAACATACTTGGGAATATTTGGAAAAGCTGTTGCATAGTTTTCCTGCATTTTCAAGCAAAATGGCTTTTATGTTGATATGAACCTCTCTCCTTCTGCCAGCAGAAGGAGAGAGGTTCATATCAACATAAAAGCCATTTTCAAGAGATGCTCTGAGAGGGCAGCTTTATTTCTTTGCTTAGCAATGGTTTCTTGCAGGCCAGAGTAATCAACTTCTAAACAAATATCTCATTCCAGCTATAAACATCTCAAAGACAAGCCTTCTTTCCCAGGAACAAAAAGAAACAAGAAAAAGAAACAAAACACAATGAAAAACCACACTGCTTGGCATTAATTATATTAATGACTTGGGCATCCTCACTGAGTTCTATGTTAGCCTGCCAAATGTCTTTCATGAGATGAATGGCAGAAAGAAACACAGATATCACAAGGATTTGCATTTTCAGAGCTTTTTGGGTTTTTTTTTACTTAAAGGTAATGTTAACCTACCAGAAATCTACTTTATCATTAATCTCTTACTCAGAGAAAACACTTCACCATCAATCCTACATATTTTGACGCTGAAAGGTACAAATGTACTTCAGTGATCAAACTGAATGGAAAAACCCCATGTGATAGTAATACTAATACTCTATTCTGAGTAAAAATGCCTTTTGCAATAGACTGATAGTGCTTTTTATCAATGTTTTTATCAACATTCAAGTGGCATACCAACTGTTTTGTGATTTTATTTAAGGTATACAGTAAATTACTACCTTAGGTGCACTCTCAAAACAACTAGAGTGCACTTGAACACCATAAGCAGTGGTGGTGGTTGATTTAATCTTAAATTTGATTCAGAGTTTGGGGCTGCTAAAAACTTAACAGTTCAAGTGCTGACCAAGGGCCTAAGAGCTATTATTATTGTTAGTATATTAGAATGATGTATAGAATAAGAGCTGAGAAACATTACTGTTGGATCCTTAGCGGAGTGAAGGATTGCGTCGCCAATTGTTGGATCCTTAGCAGAGTGAAGGATTGCAGACTTAAAGTAAAAACGACTCTTTATTAACAGGATATAACGGTTTACAGAATAGAACAAGACAAAACATGGCCGTGCCTGGCAGCTATATATATCCCGGGCTGCCAGGCTGAGCCAACCAATCAGGATACAATATTTTCCCACCCAAAGAATGTGGGGCGGGTACAAGACCTAACTGTCCTCTGGACACAACAATTACTATAAAATGTAAAACAGTATAATAAAATAACAAGTTGCCTCCAGAAGGTATGGATACTTCAACATTGGAAGTTTTTAAGAAGATGTTGGATAACCACCTGTCTGAAGTAGTGTAGGGTTTCCTGCCCAAGCACGGGGTTAGACTAGAAGACCTCCAAGGCCCCTTCCAACTCTATTGTTATTATTATTATTATTATAAGAAGAGGATGAGCAGGACACAACAGCAATTGAATTGGAGATGACAAGTGGAACAATTGGACTGTCACGCTGTATATTGACAGCCCCTCAGAGACATTTAGTAATGAAACAGTTAACTAGTGTGTCTTATTGGCTCCTCCTCTGATGTCACTTCCTTTTCCTCCTTCTTAACCTCCATGATGTAAGACGTATATGTTCTCCTGTCCCTCGAGACAGTCTTTTATTTGTTTTATCTCTGTTTTTAAATAAATATCTTGTTATAAGAAAATGTTTAAGGCTTCTATCCATCGACCTCCGGAGTTAAGGTCCTAACAGACTTTAATTTCCGTGACATGGACAATGAAACAATTTCATTCAGTTTTTTCATTATACTGGCAAAATGTAAATTTGTAGCCAAAGAATGACAACAAGAATTCAGTCTAGTATTTTAAATGGGAAACAACAATTTATTTCTGTTGAGGCAGAGCAACCCTTTTAACCACATTCTATGCATCCATAATGGTGGACAGGTAGTGACAAGTGCATCAGATGCTATGAGACAAATATATAACAGTAGCTTTTCTATGACTATGTGCCATTGTATTAATAACATCATTCTGGCATCATAGAAGCTTGCTTCAGACAGTGCTGACTGTAGCACTGATAATTTCAAAAATTTTCAAAAATCAACCATTTCAAGATGTCAGTATATAGTTCAACATCACATTGTATGTCATATATTTACAAATTATATGAATATTCAATCAAAATTGGGCAACCCTAGTAGCAGTCTGTTTTGCATGTGATCTTCATGGATGATTTAGCTGTCTATTATGGAAAATCGGATATTTTAATCTTCTTTTTAATTTGGCTAGTGCAACTTCAGGGTTGCAGAACTATTCTCGTTGAGAAATCCCCATCTTTTAAGATGTCCCTGTGCTGCCAGGAGTTATTGGTTTATTCAGGGCTTATTTTGATCAGGGCTGTCAAACCCATGGTCTGCAGACTACACACATGCCTGGCTTAATAAAGAGGGGGAAAGTACCAAAACATCATGTGACAACACTATGATGATGTGAGTTTCACACTCCTGCTCTAGGTAGACTTTTAATGTGATTGAAAGTTTGTTTCTCTGCTATTTTGTTCCTCAACTTCTTATCTGCTACAGCATACTTAATTATATTTCGCCAGAATACAGCTCATCTGTCTGGAACCCGTACCACATTTCGGACATAAACACTTTAGAAAATGTCCAGAGATACTTTATTTATTTATTTATTTATTTATTTATTCATTCATTCATTCATTCATTCATTCATTCGTCCAATACACAAGTACATAGGAAGAAAATAGACATGTGATAATATAAAAAGGGTGAAAGTGGGCTTAGAGGAGAGGAAATATGACAGGAAGAGAATATATAAGATAGGTGAAAGAAAGGAAAGACAATTGGACAGGGGACGAAAGGCACACCAGTGCACTTATGTACACCCCTTACTGGCCTCTTAGGAATCTGGAGAGGTCAATCGTGGAGAGTCTAAGGGAGAAGTGTTGGGGGTTAGGGGTTGACACAACTTTAATAGAGGAGCCCTCTACTCCTCTACTGACAACAGAATACCCTACGCAACTAGACTTACAATCCTAGATTTAGAAAGCTTAGAACTATGTCACCTTAAACATGACCTAAGCATAGCCCATAAAATCATCTGCTACAACCCCCTTCCTGTCAATCACTACTTCAGCTGGTACATGGTGGATCACATTCATTTTGAAATCATGGAAAGAAGATTAAACAACTTTGATGAAAATAAGTTGGAGAAGCTGATGGCACGATGGAATAAGGTGAAAGGTTATATGCTGAGTAGAATCTGTGACGAAAATGTGAAAAATAAACTCCAATCACTCTTTCAATAATAACAAATGCAAAGTAGAGCTAAGGAAATATATATACAGTGGTACCTCGACATACGAGTTTAATTCGTTCCAGACCGGAGCTCGTAAGTTGATCAACTCGCATCTCGAACGAGTGCCTTTAGACTTTGTTTTTCGCACCGAGATAACTGGAAACAAGGAGAGTCTTGCACTACCTAGTGGAAGCTTGGCTCGTATACCGAATTTGAGCTCTGGTGTCGAACAGAAATTTCGCTCGCGTCGCGGCTCGTAACTTGGAATACTCGCATGTGGAGCAGCTCATATCTAGAGGTGCCACTGTATGTATGTATGTATGTATGTATATATATATATATATATATATATATATATATATATATACATACATACATACATACATACATACATACATATATATATATATATATATATATACTAGTAAATATTTGAACCCCCTGCAATTGGTGGTGGTGGTGATGGTTATTGTCAGTTGGGTGATGGGCACATGCACTGTGCACTGTTTTATGTTTGTTTTATGTAACCTTATGTGCAAAGTGAATAAAATTTTTTTTTTTAAAGTCAAGTGATTAAAAAAAAATCACTACTTCAGCTTCAACCACCAAAACATACGAGCACACAACAGATACAAACTTAAATTAAACCGCTCTAAACTTGACTGCAGGAAATACGACTAGTAACTAACTAGTTGAAGCATGGAACTCACTACCAGACTCTGTAATACCATCACCTAACCCCCAAAACTTTACCCTTGGACTATCCACTGTTGACCTCTCTCGATTCCTAAGAGGTCAGTAAGGGGCGTGCATAAGTGCACCAGATGCCTTCCGTCTCCTCTCCTAATGTTTCTCTTTTACTAGTATCATATATATAAATATTATATCTTTGTATACCACCAATATGTATTTGACAAAACAAATAAAATAAATAAATACATGTACTTCTTGCTTCTTTTGAGTGTATTTATTAAGAGTAGTACAGAAGAACATTTTAAATAAATGATATGTTGGCTGTATAATCCAATCCTATTATCAATAGTTGAATCACACTTTGTATTAAACCAGAGTTTCTCAAACTGTTCTGCAAGGATTTGATGGGCTTCTGTGAGATTACTGCAAAGAAAATGTTCACTCTGGTACAGCCAATTTTTACGACTTTGCCTCTTGATATTAACTGGTTCAGTGGCCTGAAAAAATTGAGAACCCCTCACTAAGTCATAAGTTGCTTAACCACAGCTTATTGAACAAAGCACATGACTGCCGGGATTTGCACAAACTGTTAAACTGTAGTCCATACTTAAAAAAAAAAAACACGCCATGCCTAGGTTCACATCATAAGGTGAAATCAAGCAAGCAGAATTATGATTTAAAAATCTCGGTCTCAAAACATTGATCTGTGGGAAAGCTGTGATCTCTAATGGGAAATGGGAAAATATTTTGTCCAATTGGTTGTGCACATGGACAGCATTTTCCAATTGATCTGCAAGTTTCCTAGCTTGTATTTCCCAGTCCAAAAGAACAAGTACTCAGTGAAAAAAAAGTGACCCTTGGTATATTGCCTGGCTTTGATTTATAGCGTCTATTACTGTACAGCTTACCTTGCATGTACCCATCCACACACCCTGTGAGAAGGAAAGTTACACATCACTGTTTCGGGGCATGGCTACTAATTGCTTGTCCTTCCCAGGAATCAGAGTCCTTTTTCTTAGTGATCTGCACCTGTAATTTTTATCTGTTGCATTTTCCAGTTATTTTTTTTTTAAAAAAATATTAATATATGTTGTGGTTCCGTCTGAGGCCCCTCAGGGAACGGCTGATCTTCTGTCAGTTTCCAGCTCAGACGGAGAGGCTGAGGAACAGGAGGTGCAGGCAGACGAGGAGGAGGAATCCCAGGCTGAAGAAGAGGGAGGACAGCCAGAGTCCCCCCAGAGGGAGCTCTCCCCAGCAAGCAGCCTGGATTCCTTAGAGGAAAATGCACAAGCCATAATTGATCTGCGACAGAGAAGAGCTACACAGCGAAGGGACCAATTGGCTAGGTACTTTCAGCATTAAAGAGGCAACAGCTGGGTTTGGGTGTGCTGTTCTTTGGAAAGGCTAAAAGGCAGACCCACCCTTCCTGGCTTGTGGAGTTTTATCTTTGAGAGTCTTGGGACCTAGCTGTGAACTTTGGCGTCTTGGAATCCTGGTTTGTGCCTTTGACTACTGAAACCTTGGGGTGGGTGTGCCAGCAAGAAGCTTGCTGTATTGTCTGGACATCAGGACTCTGCTGTAAAGTATTATAGCCTGTCTGTTGGGAAGAACAGGTTTTCCTCTGTGTTTATTTTTTCCATCTATAAAGTACTTTTGCTTTTACCAGAGTGTCTGGCTGTTTTTTCCAGTTAGTGTTGAGGTCTGGGGGAACCCAGACAGAACAAATATAAAGGGAATAAAAGCATTCCTCAACCATTATACAGTGATATCTCATCTTACGAACCCCTCATCATACAAACTTTTTGAGATATGAACCCAGGGTTTAAGATTTTTTTGCCTCTTCTCCCAAACTATTTTCACCTTACAAACCCGCCGCCGCTGCTGGGATGTCCCGCCTCTGGACTTCCGTTGCCAGGCAAAGGCTCCCCTCATTGGGAAACCCCCACCTCTGGACCTTCCGTTGCCAGCGAAGCGCTCGTTTTGCACTGCTGGGATTCCCCTGAGGCTTCCCTCCATGGGAAACCCCACCTCCGGACTTTCGTATTTTTGTGATGCTGCAGGGGAATCCCAGCATTGCAAAAACAGGTGCTTCGCTGGCAACGGAAGTCTGGAGGTGGGGTTTCCCAGTGAGGGGAGCCTAAGCGAAATCTCAGCATCACAAAAACACGGAAGTCCGGAGGTGGGGTTTCCCATGGAGGGGAGATTCAGGGGAATCCCACCAGTGCAAAAACAGGCACTTCAGCTGTCAAAAGGGGTGAATTTTGGGCTTGCACGCATTAATCCATTGATTTCTATGGGAAAAATTGTTTCGTCTTACGAACTTTTCACCTTACGAACCTCGTCCCGGAACCAATTAAGTTCGTAAGACAAGGTATCACTGTATTGGGGTATAATCTATGTATTTTCATCTTCATTTCAGCCATTAAATTTCCCTTTTTAGATTCTACATTCATTCACCCACTCACATACCATGAAAGATATGGAAGGTAATTGTTCACTTGGGGAAGAGCTAAAGCTACAAGCTGCAGTTTTTCTGCACAGCACCACTTGTGAAGTATCTTTGTCAATATGCAAAAATTATGACATTTCTGAAAATTTTACCCCTACTGTATATACTACTAAGTTTTAATGTCTGGGAACTGGGAGGGCCTCAAATGACTGGTCTCCTGAAATGACCTTAGAACAAAGCCACAATTCTTTGGATAGTTATTTAAACCAGTGCCAGGAATTTTTTTTTTTCGTGACAATGCTTCTAAGCTTTTCATACTGTACTTGCAAATGGATAGACAGCAACTTGTGAAACATTTTCTACCACTGCATCTCTCTGCCAATAAAAGAAAGTTGACATTTTCTTAATGCGTTTTAGTATACCTTGTCTTTCTGTCATGGAATTCAAGCTAATATAAATAAGAATTCCAGACCAGTTTCAATCTAATTAATTTCAGCAAAATAGCCGTGCTATCTTTCCATAGATTATGCTGTGCACATGCCACGTTAAGTCCCATTGTATTTATTTATTTTGTCAAGTACCTATTGGTAGTATACAAAATTTTAACAATGTTTATATACATGATACAAGTAAGACAGAAACATTAGGACAGGGGATGGTAGGCATGCTGGTGCATTTATGCACGCCCCATTAATGAACTCTTAGGAATCAAGTGATGTCAACCGTGGATAGTCTAAGGGTAAAGTTTTGAGAGTTAGGTGATGATACTACAGAGTCAGGTAGTGAGTTCCATGCATTAACTACTTGGTTACTAAAGTCATATTTTCTGAAGTCAGGTTTGGAGCGGTTTACTTTAAATTTGTATCTGTATGCTCTTGTGTTGCTGTGGTTGATGCTGAAGTAGTTGTTGACAGGAAGGACATTGTAGCAGATGATTTTATGGGCTATGCTTACGTCGTGTTTAAGGTGACGTAGTTCTAAGCTTTCTAAACCTAGGATTGTAAATCTAGTTGCATAGGGTATTCTGTTGTGAGTGAAGGAGTGAAGGGATCTTCTAGTAAAGTACATCTTGACATTTTCTAAAGTGTTTCTGTCTGAAATGTGGTGTGGGTTCCAGACAGATGAGCTGTATTCAAGGATTGGTCTGGTGAAAGTTTTGTATGCTCTGGTTAGTAGTGTGAGATTACTGGAGCAGAAGCTAGTAGGATAAGGTTAACAACTCTTGAAGCCTTTTTGGCAATGTTTTTGCAGTGAGCTTTGGCACTTAGGTCATTTGATATAAGTATTTCAAGGACTTTAACAGAGTGAGGGATGTCTGTAAGGTCTTGTTTATTCAGCTTGTATTTGGTCTTCTGATTCTTTTTGCCAATGTGTAGGACAGAGCATTTTTTGTGTTGAGATTTGGAGTTGCCAGATGTTTGTAGGGTCAAAGAAAAGCATCTGAACATAAGTGGCTTGAGTTTATGGATTGGTTTCAACCATAATGTGGTTGGTTTGGTTTAGCCTTGTCATATTGCGTAATCCAGCCAATTTGGGCTTTGTCAATAAAGCATAGTTAAACAAATTAAGTTATGTCACTCAGAGATAAGCCTCTTTGAACTTAAGCAGCCCTACTTCTAATTCAGGGGAAAGCAACTTGATGCCCTCCCAAAGATCTTAGCAGCTCCAGTTAATGGTAAAGGATTGTGTGTCGTGGTTTTAATTAAAAAAACAACTGGAAGGCAGCAAGTTATTTAAAGTTGTTCAGGTCCAAAATAGGTCAAATCATGCTGTATGACTTGCAGGTAGTCTTCAAAGTACGACCACAATTCTGAGCCCAGAATTTATGTTGCTATGGGAGAAATTTATTGAGTTTTGTCCCATTTTACAACTTTCCTTGCCCCATTCGTTAAGTCAATCACTGCAGTTGTTAAGTTAGTCACACGGCCGTTAAGTGAATCTGGTTTCCCCATTGTTTTTGCTTGTCGAGAAAGGGGTTTCCTTGACTCGGGGACATGGCAACCGTCATAAATGGGATTCAGCTGTCAAGCATTCAAATGTAAATCATGTGACCAGGGACATGATGCAACAATCGTTAAGTACGAAAAATGGTCATAAGTCATTTTTTTTTCAGTGCCGTAACTCTGAACGGTCACTAAACAAACTGTTTTAAGTCAAGGACTTACCTGTGTACATGCTAGGTTTCATTGTACTCCAGTTTCATAAATAAAATAAAAATGCAAGACTCAAACCTGATCTAGTGTGAGCGTATGCTTCTTCAATTGCTGCCAACCTGTCTTCCATTGAGGACCTGTATACTGCACAAGTCAAAAAGAGCGCAGTGAAAATATTTACTGATCCCTCACATCCTGGACACAAATTATTTCAGCTCCTACCCTCAAAACTTCGCTACAGAGCACTGCACACCAAGACAACTGGACACAGGAACAGTTTTTTCTCGAATGCCATCACTCTGCTGAACAAATAATTCCCTCAACACTGTCAAACTTTTCACTAAGTCTGCATTTCTATTTCTACTAGTTTTTTCTCATCATTCCTATCATCCTTTTCCTCCCACTTAGGACTGTATGACTGTCACTTGTTGCTTGTATCCGAAGATTTTTATTAATTTACTAGATAAATGGTCAAAGCAATGGAAACTGCAGTTTAATGTTTCCAAATGTAAAATAATGCACTTGGGGAAAAGGAATCCTCAATCTGAGTATTGTATTGGCAGTTCTGTGCTAGCAAAAACTTCAGAAGAAAAGGATTTGGGGTAGTGTGATTTCTGACAGTCTCAAAATGGGTGAACAGTGCAGTCAGGCAGTAGGGAAAGCAAGTAGGATGCTTGGCTGCATAGCTAGAGGTATAACAAGCAGGAAGAGGGAGATTATGATACCGCTATATAGAGTGCTGGTGAGACCATATTTGGAATACTGCGTTCAGTTCTGGAGACCTCACCTACAAAAAGATATTGACAAAATTGAACAGGTCCAAAGATGGACTACAAGAATGGTGGAAGGTCTTAAGCATAAAACGTATCAGGAAAGACTTAATGAACTCAATCTGTATAGTCTGGAGGACAGAAGGAAAAGGGGGGACATGATCGAAACATTTAAATATGTTAAAGGGTTAAATAAGGTCCAGGAGGGAAGTGTTTTTAATAGGAAAGTGAACACAAGAACAAGGGGACACAATCTGAAGTTAGTTGGGGGAAAGATCAAAAGCAAAATGAGAAAATATTATTTTACTGAAAGAGTAGTAGATCCTTGGAACAACTTCCAGCAGACATGGTAGATAAATCCACAGTAACTGAATTTAAACATGCCTGGGATAAACATATATCCATCCTAAGATAAAATACAGAAAATAGTATAAGGGCAGACTAGATGGACCATAAGGTCTTTTTCTGCCGTCAGACTTCTATGTTTATATGTTTCTAATATCGATTGTTTCTTCATTGCTTATTTGACCCCTATGACAATCTGTTGTGGTTATCTCTGGCCCAGCTCCTGCCCCAAGGAATGTGGAGGTGGATGTGGAGGAGACATCCACATGCCGCAGGCCTGTTTTGCTCCCAGTAGAATCTGCCAACGAAGTCTCCTCTGACCAAGGAAGCGTGAGTGACAGGGAAGAGGGGAGTTTGGCAGACAGCCCATGAGGAGATCAGTCATCTGTATCATCCCTGGATTCTGAACAAGAATTAATGACACATCCATGCATGCGTAGAGTGATGCATAGGAGACAACAACTGAAGGATTATTACAAGAGAAAATGAGGCCACCTGTGGTTGGGTGGGGCTGCTGTAATTAGTGCTACAGATAAAAGTGCAGCTTGGTGTTTTAGCCTCATGGTAGTTTATCTGATTCATTGTTTCGTCAAGATCGTGGTTTTTGTGCTGTTCAAGATTGTGTGTGTGGACACTCTGGACTTTAGAATTGGACTCAATTTCCCAGTTATTGGGTGAGCAATTGGACTGTATTTAACCTGTGCCTTGTGTGTACCAGAAAATCCCTTTGACATTTAAAAAGGGAGCTGATTCTCTTTTTCTGTTTATAAAAACTTTTGAGTTTTCCTTTTATCGTGTGGTGTGTGTCTTCCTGGACTAATTACCCTGTAATTATGGGCGATTGAGACACGCCGGCAGAAGTGTTGTTCCTCATGATTCTTGACAAATGTATCTTTTTCTTTTATGTGCGCTGAGAGCATATGCACCAAAACAAATTCCTTGTGTGTCCAATCACACTTAGCCAGTAAAGAATTCTATTCTATTCTATTCTATTCTATTCTATATCCATGTGTGTGAATGTACTGTATGTTTATGAGAGAGAGAGAGAGATTTGCCATGCATTTTCTATTTATTTCTCCAGTGGAAAAGCTATTACTCAGATTGTTGTGCTTTGCAATTATCCTTGCATGAGGGACCTGCCCCATAAACCTACTTTTAATTCTTTCCACTCAGTAGAATCCTGAAAATAAATTTTGTGAAGGGATCCTGTTTTTCTGGCTGGCTACTTGTCCGAAGGAAAATTCTCTGGACCCTGAACTGGACCAGATTTGATGTACAGGAAGTAACTTGCAAAAAATGAAAAACAAAATAAACCTGATCGAGTTGGGGATCAGCAAAGGAAAAATAAAACCTTTTAATACTTTCCCCTGTGAAACATAGTGAAGCACAGTTTAGGTCAGGGATCTCCAACCTTGGCAACTTTACCACTGGCTGAGGAATTCTGGGAGTTGAAGTCCACAATTTGTAAAGTTGCCAAGGTTGAAGACCCCTGGCTTAGATTGCTGCCAACTTCTTCATTCTAAGACACTCACTACCCCTGACTCAGATAAGACCTATTATTTAGGAGTCAGAAAGAAGCACATAATTCATTCTCTGTCTGTTTTTTGGTAACTTGTTTCACATTTGACATCCTCAGCCATCTCATATTCCTCTTCTGTCTTACTCCTGCCATTTAAAACCTGACAACCTGGCATCACATAATCAATCAGTCAATCAATGAATCATAGAATCTTAAAACCCTGCAAGAGTTTCGTTCTTATATCAAAGAGAATCATGGTAGGGGTGTTTTTAATTTCTTATGCCTCCACTTTTCCTGGGACAAACTGAGTTTTTCCTCTTAATATTTCATCCATTTCTTCTTCAAAGGTATCTGCATAATCCTTCACAACAAGATTTTCCATTTGGTTGTGCTTCATCTTTTACATTTTTAGGTGGGCACCATAGTTGCCATCTTCCATTAATGGCACCCAAGTACCATATTTGCTTAACATTGGTAGTGGCTATTGGAATTGGTGTTGGTGGATATAGGAACCCTTCATATGCAATCTGCATTGCTCCAAGATCAGCTATGTCAGCGTTTCCCAACCGGTGTGCCGCTCCAGCTGGGCGGGGTGCTGCCGGTACTTCCGTCCTGGGGCTCCCGCTCGCAGCTGTCCCCCGGCTCCTGCTCGATGCCGCGGTTTTCGGCGTTCTCCTGCTGGGCCCCAAAGAAGGAAGGCAGGAAGAAGGAGAGCTCCATTCTTCGCGCCTTTTTCTCGCCTTCCTTCTTTGGGGCCCAGCAGGAGAGCGCCGAAAACCACGGCATCGAGCAGGAGCTGGTTGACAGCTGCGAGCGGGAGCCCCAGGACGGAAGTACCGGCAGCGCCCCGCCCAGCTGGAGCTTCTCTGGCGTCGACGGCAAGTGTCCTTTGTGGCCCGGCGGGAGGACACTGGCGATGGGAGCAGGGGGGGGGCGGCCGCAGCGGCCGCAGGCAGTCGCGGGGAGATGGCGGCGGCGAGAGGGAGCGCTCTCTCTCTCTCTCTCAGCTGACTGCAAGCGGGAGCCCTGACGGTGGCGGTTGGACGTGCTGCTGGACGTCGTACATGCTGGCGCTGCGGGCCTGGCATATACGGTGTCCAGCAGCATGTCCAGCTGCCGCCGTCAGGGCTCCCGCTTGCAGTCAGCTGAGAGAGAGAGAGAAAGAAAGAGAGACATATAAGAGAGGCAGAGAGAGAGAGAGAAAGAGAGACATAGCAAGAGAGGCAGAGAAAGAGAGACAGAGCAAGAAAGAGAGGCAGAGAAAGAGAGAGAGAGAAAGAGAGAGAGAAAGAGAGACATAGCAAGAGAGGCAGAGAGAGAGAAAAAGAAAGAGAGACATAGCAAGAGAAAAAGAGAGACTTAGCAAGAGAGGCACAGAGAGAGAGAGAAAGAGAAAGAGAAAGAGACATAGCAAGAGAGACAGAGAGAGAGAAAGAGAGAGAAAGAAAGAGAGATAGCAAGAGAGGCAAAGAGAAAGAAAGAGACATATAGCAAGACAGTGAAAGAGAGAGAGAGAGCAAGAGAGAGAGAAAAAAGCAAGAAAGAGATAGCAAGAGAGACAGAGAGAGAACAAGGGAGAGAGAAAGACATAGAGGAAGGGAAGGAGGGAGAGAGAAAGAGAGCAAAAAAGAGAGGAAGAAAGAAAGAAAGAGGGATGGAGAGAGAGAAAGAAGGAAGGAAAAGAGAGAAAGAGGGAGAAATAGAGCGTAAGGGAGGAAGAGAGAGGGGTTTTTTGTCCAAACTTTTCTTTAGCCCCCCCCGCCCCGCCCCCCCCCCCCCGTTTCAGTGTTCCCCAGGATTTTGAAAATATGAATAATGTGCCGCGGCTCAAAAAAGGTTGGGAAACACTGAGCTATGTTTATGTGTATTCTCATGAACATTTTTCTGACTTCAACACCAGTTTATCTGCAACCAAAGCAAAGTTGGACTTTTTTGTATGTTCCTTTTCGTAATGTTGAAGCTTGTTGGACTTTCAATTAACTTTGTTCGGTGTATTCTGGGTGCAGGGAAGAAACACAGACAATCTCATCAAGTGAAGCACTAAGTATCTTTGTAGGGAATTCCTAATCAATTTCATAATTTCATAATTCCTTAAAAAAAAGGAGGGAAAAATTAGTTTGATTTTCCTTGTTTAAAAGGGGGTATTAAAATCTTTTCATAACCCTCTGGACCTGGGAAAACCATTGCTTTCTTCCTGCATCTCCTCCACTCCCAAGTACAGAGCATCAGCATAGAAACCAGTAACCAGGTTTGGAACTAATGTGAAAAATGCCTAGTTACAGAAATGTCTTCAGGATCACAGTAGGTAGAAGCTTTTTAACAGAAAAGCAGGAACAGCATCATCTCAACAGGATGCTCTCTTTTTCTCTGTATAATAGCTGTTCCAATCTTCTTTAAATGATTAAAACACACACACACATAACATGCACTGGAAATTGGAGGGAGGTGTTGCAATCCCCCCCCCCCCAGTGCTGCTGCTTCTGTTGGTAGTAGTTGTATTTTGGGTGGCAATATCATGCTGGTCTTCTTTTTAATTTCAAAAACTAAATAGGACCAGGCTTGTTTTATCATCAGATGGGAAACCACCAAGAAATCCCCAATAGAACTGCAGATTAGACTGGGAATTTTTTAAAAAAATCCCAGAAGGTAATAAAAAAGTATTTATATATTGTTGCAAAAAAACAACAACGCTATGTGAATATGCCTATGAAATTATCAGGAGCCCAACTTAATTTTAGTGAGATTTTAAGGTAATATGTATGGAATGGGGACACTCTCATACCATGTATACATGGTATGTTTGTATGTATGTTTGGTTTTATATATTAAGGGGTTTTATTTATTTATTTATTTATTAATCAGATTTGTATGCCGCCCCTCTCCGCAGACTCGGGGCGGCTCACAGCAATCGCCATACAATGTAAACAAATCCAATATTCAAATTAATTTTAAAACACCACAAGTTAAAACCAATCATACACACTAGCATACCATACATAAATTTTATAAGCCTAGGGGGAAGGAACATGTCAATTCCCCCATGCCTGACGACAGAGGTGGGTTTTAAGGAGCTTACGAAAGGCTAGGAGGGTGGGGGCAACTCTGATATCTGGGGGGAGTTGATTCCAAAGGGTCGAGGCCGCCACAGAGAAGGCTCTTCCCCTGGGTCCCGCCAAACAACATTGTTTAGTTGACGGGACCCGGAGAAGGCCAACTCTGTGGGACCTAACTGGTCGCTGGGATTCGTGCAGCAGAAGGCGGTCCCGGAGATTTTAATTTGCTTTTAGTATTGGATTTTATTGTATATTGTTCATGATTGTTGTTAGCCGGCCCGAGTTTTCGGAGACGGGCGGCATATAAATCCAATAAAACTTGAAACTTGAAACTCTCAAAGTTGTCACCGTTCAGGAAAGAAACTTTGTTTTGTTACCATTTTTGAACTCTCTTTTAATAGCCAGTTGGAAATAAAATTGTTTCTCTTGTTTCCCCTACCTGTTCTCAGCCTTTTAACTTTGTTAGAAATTAAATGATTGAAAATTCATTTCAACCTATCTGGTGACAATGCAGACAAGGTATTGGAAATGTGGCTTCAATGCACATTTGAAGGTGTATGGAAGAGTCATAAAACCAGAAAACCATGGAGTTGGAGATGACCTTGTGTTAAATCTATTTCCTGTCCTGTGCATAGAGAAAATATGGTGCTGGAGCATTCCCAAGAAATGACTCACCAAACTTTTGCTTGGACCTTGAACTAAAAGAGATCCTACTGACCGTACCATTAGATAATGGTGCTATCATTATCAAATTTCTTCTAACCTTTGTGTTCTTATATTCACCAGGGCTTATGGCCTATTTGACAGAGTCTTGTTCTCTGGAAACCAGAGGACAAATAAATGATTTCTTCTAATATGAAAAGGTTTTTGAAGAATGGAATTATATTTTCTTTCAGTTTAGAAAACCTTGTGAAGATATTCTTTTTTTAAAGTGTTATTGGTAGATGAACTTGTAGATTCCTTATGGATGGAAAAGTAAAGTAAAAAATGTGACTAAGCATTCTAATATTCTTTGTAATTGGAGAAGTAAAACTGGGAAGTGGGATATGGCTGTATTATTCCATTGCAGGTTATCAATTCTTCATCTCCAGTGGCATTATTTTCCTTGGCTGAAGTGGAAAATAACTATCCTTAGGAATGTGCATACAATCAACAATACCCCACTATACTACTTACTTTATTACGCTGTTCTGATGTATTATCATCTAGTCTCTGTGAAAAAAAGGTCCAGTACTACCCTTCTTTCCAATTATCTACTTTCATGTTGTTTTCATCTTGAATGAGAAAAACCAACCAGTGGGTTTTTCTTTAAATGTAGGAATGCCAAACAGTGAGTAGAATTCCAACTATAGAGGTAGAGTGAGTGAAGAAGAGATTGGAAACTTTTTTCACCCACTACTGGGATTCCTTTGGTTAGAACCAAGGGTGAAATCCAGCAAGTTCTGAAAGGTTCTGATGAACTGGTAGCGGAAATTTTGATTACCGTAGTTCGGAGAACCAGTAGTGGAAAATTTGAGTAGTTCGGTGAACCGGCAAATACCATCTCTGGCTGATGCCAGAGTGAGGTAGGAACGGAGATTTTGCAATATCCTTTCCCTGGGGTGGGGTGGGGGGTGGGAATAGAGATTTTGCAGGATCCTTCTGCCACGTCCACCAAGCCACGTCTACTAATCCAGTGTTTTCCAACCTTGGCCACTTGAAGATATTTGGACTTCAACTCCCAGAATTCCCCAGCTAGCAAATGCTGGCTGGGGAATTCTGGTAGTTGAAGTCCAGATATCTTCAAGTGGCCAAGGTTGGGAAACACTGTACTAAGCCACACCACACCCACCTACCCATGCCCACAGAATCAGTAGTAAAAAAAATTGGATTTCACCATTGGTCAGAACCACAGCTAAGATCATTCTGGTCCCAGACTCTGTGAAATGGCAGATCACAGGAAAGGGGCAGGAAACTGGAGGATCGGAGATCCACTTTACCTACCACACTTCTTCCTCCCCCTACCACAGATTTCCACTCTATTGTTTTCAGTGTGAGTTCAAAACTGCAGTTCTTTTGGCCAGTTCTTTGATGCAACTTAATAAGAATGCAATGTGTCTTTTTACAGGACCAGGCAAATTGATTGTTGGTCTACTTCTATAACATCTGGAAGGCAACCCAAGCAGTGGTGGGTTGTAAAAAAAATTTTACCATCAGTTTGCACATGCATTCATGCTCACGTGTGATGCTTCTGCGCATGCATAGAAGTGTCCTGAGTCAGTGGGTGGAGCCTCCCACTGCCAGAGCTACCAGTTCTAAGAACTGGTCCAAACTGGGAGCAACCCACTGCTGAACCCAAGTCACCTAACCTCTTGATGAAATATGCTAGAGTCCCTTCCAACCAGCCAAAGGAAAATAGAAAGAAAAATGTTTTGGGTCTTCCAAAGTCCAGAAATACAGATCTTTAACAACTATCCATATATTCAAAAAACATATTCCCGAGCTCCCTAGAATAAATTTTTAAGGGCACACAAAGAAGAAAAAATCCTATTATAGCATGGAATTCTACTTGCTGTCGCTTTTGTTCAGTATAGATGAAGGATTATCAGGGCATGTTTCAATTTCCTCTTATTTTTATTGTTCTTTAGTTGAAAAACATTACACCGAAGTTTGCTGTTTCTCTGTTAAAGAAACTGGCCAGTTATCAATTGTCAACAAGAAATATTAGTTAGCAGGATTAACTTTAATGCAGCAAACGTTGCTGTAAATAAGCACAAACAGTCTAGGGGTGAGTTCTAAATTACGTCATTGCCGGTTCACTTCCTCCCACACCATGTGGGTGCGCCTCGCATGCATGTGCATGCGCAGTGAGAAAAAACTGGTTTTTTAAAAAAAAGCTAAAAACAAGATGGTGGCCGTACGCAGAGTGCCGGAAACTCAGCTTCAGCACATGCTCAGAAGAAAAAAAATATTTTTTTTAAAAAAAAGCTGAAAACAAGATGGTGACCACATGACACATGTTCAGAAGAAAAAAATGTGGGTTTTTTTAAAAAGTCCTAAGGACTTCCCAGGCCAGTTAATTGGCAGAAGAATTTCTGCTAAGGCCTTCCATGGGATAGCTGTCACCTGTTCTTTGAGTAGGAGCTGTGAATAGATAATCTCCAAATTGTGCACTAGTCCTGCTCATATTCCATGAAGACTAATTCAATCAAAGGATAAGAACCACCACAGAAACACTGTGCTCCCCATTCCATAATTGAATCATTATTTATGAATTAATCAAATTGGCCAGTTTACACCATTGGCTAAATTCATCATTCCCGCACAAGCACAAATTAACCAACCTAGCAAGTTGTGTGAACCTGTTCCCTAATTTTCAGTTTTATTTCCGATCATCAGAATCACTGCTCTAAAAAGCCATACAGAGAATCCACACTGAGCCCCATTAATAAAATTAATGAGTTGTCAGCAGGCTAACAGTACAGTGGGTTGCTTATATATGGTTTCACGAGATGCTTCATGAAGGAATACAACCTTCTGAAAAGCTCATGGGGGTTTGTTCCAGTCACTTATCATATGGGTCTAACAAGCGAGCAGAAATAGTGCTATATTTGTCCATTGCTTTCAGTTTTGCTTTAAAACTGGCAGGCTGTTGGAGCAAAAAAGGTTCACTGTGATGTGAGGCAAATGTTATTTTATCCTCCCTAACTGTTCTGTCGGGCTCTCTGGTAGACTCCTCCCAAAAATTCACAGGTAAATTTCAGACACTCACACATTTGAAAATTCAAAACAATGTTCTTTATAAGGAAAATTCACTTAACCTAAGCCCTCTTTTGGTATAGCAAAGAGCACTCATCTCCAAACAAACTGGTAATTTGTACAAGTCCCTTATCAGTTCTGTGATACTTAGTTTGCAGCTGTGAGGCAATTCACAGTCCTTCTTTCACAAAGTGAAACACACTTTGCCCTGGTTTAGTTTCAAAGGCGGGGAAAAATCAGCACACAAAAGGTCAAAGTCAGTAAAGCAGTCACGAAACACAATGATCAGATAATCCTCCACAATGGCCAAACCCACAGGCTGCTATTTATAGCAGCCTCACTAATCACCACAGCCCCACCCAACCACAGGTGGCCTCATTTTCTTTGATAATAATCTCTCGGTTGTTGTTGCCTATGCATCACTCTCCTCATGGGTGGCTGTATCATTAACTCTTGTTCTGAATCCAAGTAGGAGCTAGATAATTGATCTCCTTCTGAGCTGTCTGCCACACTCTCCTCCTCCCTGTCACTCATGTCTTCTTGGTCAGAGGAGCCTTCATCAGCAGATTCCAACGGGGGGGGGGGCAAAACAGGCCTGCAGCATGTGGATGTCTCCCCCAGTCCTTGGGGCAGGAGCTGGGCCAAAGCTAACCACAACACTAACCAGGATTATTTTTTCTACCAATGTTCGGAATTGGCCAATTCAAAAAATATCCTTCATGAATGTTAGTTTTTTCAGTCTAAACAAAGGGAAATACTGTACATGCTCCTCTTGAAGTCAGTCATGATACCATATGAAGAATGATCATTACAATTCCTGCTTCTGACAAGTCCATCAGTTACTTAGCAGGACTATCTTCAGTGCAATAAAATTGGAAATTCTGATCCAAGGTGACTGAATGAAATCTAAAGAGCACAGAAATGAAGAATTATTGTCTGTCTGCAGTGGGGAAGCAAGCAGAGTAGGCTTTAACTAGAATTGGTAAAGATGAACAGCTTTTTTCATTGTCATTCTGTAAACCACTATAAATATCTTGGTGCAGAGGCCTATGACAATGTTCAAGGTCAAATAAGGAAGAAATATCTTTTCCTTCTAAATTTCTTCCTCCTAAGCTTGTTCTCGATTTATACCCTGCCAATCCAGCTTTTGAGTGTGACTTTTTCCTTTCCTTTCCATCACCCAATCATTTCTATGGTTTCAATCACTTTCCCCAACTTCTAGCAGATAGGTCAGATTGCCATATTTTCTCCACACTTTCAGCCTCTTGCCTTGAAATGTTAGCAGGTGTTCCAATACAAACACAGTGAAAGGTTACGCTGGCAAAGCTTAGAATGTGTATTGTTCTGCTCTCATCTCTGTGTGTCACTAAAGCAGAATGTTACCAGGAGCCCAAAAGCTACGGCGGAAGAATTTCAGCTAGGGCAAAAAAAAAAACAGTTGTAAGAAGTGTGCCCACTGTAAACTAGCACCATATCCTTTGCTCAGTTTCAGGCCTTCTGCTGAAGTCTGTGTGAAAAGGGCAAATGATAAATACGAAAGAAAGAAAGAAAGAGAGAAAGAGAGAAAGAGAGAAAGAGGGAGGGAGGGAGAGAGAGAGAGAGAGAGAGAGAGAAAGAAAGAAAGAAAGAAAGAAAGAAAGAAAGAAAGAAAGAAAGAAAAGATTTGCACAAAGAAAGCACATTATTCTCCTAGTCTTTAGCAACATCTTTTTCTCTGGTAGGCCACATCTGTTGCCCTTCACCAAGTAGTACCATAGTGATGTTTCTCTCTCTCCAAGCTCTTTTCCTGGTTTGGTTTTTGTTCTCCTCCCAAGTTGGTACTTTGATTCTACAATGATGATGATGATGATGATGATGATGTCTGCCCATCCTGTTCGAAGAGGACCTTGACATCTAATGGGCTGTGAGCTGTACACGATGTGTAAGTTCTACAGTAAAAGACCTTCAAGAACCTGCCTTGCATCCATAACTCAGAACTGGACTTGCACTAACTCCCTTGTATATACAGCCAAGGCTTCACTTCCACACAGCTGCTGCTGTGGAGAGAAGCCTTCTCTGCAGCAAGCAGAGGTGACAGTAGCTCCAAGCAGCAGTAGCAAGTTGACCCAGGGAAGGGCATTCCCAGGACAGAGAGCTGCAGGGATGACGTTGCAGGGAAGGCAGGCAAGCAGAAAAGCTCCACCTTCGGAAGAGGGGGGGGGGAGGACAAGAATTGGGAGGGAAGCCCGGGGCGCAAGGTACGTTTGAAAGGATGGAGGCTCCGGATTTGAAGGTCAATTCGCTTCATCTTGTCTACGGCCTCCCCCCACCGCCCTTTAATTTATTGATTTTTGACCTCGGCACGGAAGATTCAATTACGGGCACGGCTTAACTGCTACACTGCCTCAGTTTGCGCCAGGCGCGCGTACCACTCTCCGCACCACAGTATTTGTTAGCGCCCTTTTGCAGTTCCCGAATGGCAGTCTAAACGCAAAGCTCGCGGATGGAAACGAGAGAGTTCTGGTTCTCCTTGCGGTTACTTTGGGCCGGAGGCGGCGGGGGTGTGGTGTGGAACACTCCCCCCCCCCATTTTTCTCCTTCAAGTCGTTTACCCGGCTGCGCCCAGGTGCGTGAAGCGCGCCGGCCTCTCTCTCTCTCTCTGCGGGCAGGCCATTCAGTTTCTTCAGCCAAGCGGCGCCTCAGGGAGAGCTTCCTTTCTTGGGTCTCCTCAGGCTGCCCGCAGCGGCCACCTTTTGCCTCCAGTCCCCCCCCCCATCCCGTTCCACTCCCCCCACGCTATTGAGGGCGCCGAGTTTCCCGTTTCGAGCTGTTAAATCTGTGGAGAGATCAAAACTCGCTTCGGTTGCCGGACTCTGTCCTTCGCTCGCCCACCCCCTTTATGCGCAGGGGCTCCCGCTGCTGCCCCCCTCTGACCTAAAGATGGCATTACAAGGGGAATTTTTGCTCCTCTCTTTCGCCGCCTTTTTGCCTGCGCGCAACAGTGTGGCACGAAGCACATGCCGAGGCGGCGCGTGAAGAAAGGCCCCGCGGAAAGGAAAGGGAGGGGGGGGAGAGGAATAATGGAGGAGAGAGAAAGGAGGGAGGGCAGAGAGAGAGAGAAAAAAATCTGCCGCAGAGAATCTGCCCCTCCAACCACCCGCCGCCCCCCTCAGGCTCCAGCGCCTCGTACCCTGCTTGTCTCTCCCCCCCCCCTCACCCTCCCCTCCCTTCGCCTCGTCTCGCTTCCCAAGCTTCGCTCCCTCGCCTGCCTGGCCACCGTTCTAATTGGCTACCGGCATTTGACAGGCGGAGCTCGCCTCAGGACGTGGACAATATATCCAGCATGAGTGGGAGGGCGCAGAGCTAATTTCTGTCCCTTGGCAGAGCTCCGTTTTTCTTTCTTCCCACCCCTTGGCTTCTCCTCACGCCGGCACGCTCCGCTTCGCTCCCTTTTTTTCCTCCGCCGCCTCCTCGCCACCCGCTTTCCTTGTTCTTCCCAGCTCGGGGAGAGCCTCCACCGGTGGTCTCTAAGCGATAGAAGCATCCGTCTCTCTCTCCCGACAACTGGGATTTATTATTGAGAGGTTCGCGCCCTTTCGGAAGGTGGGACGCTAAACCCGAGCACACAAAGACCTTCGCTCTTTTTGGCCTCGCCGGGCAACTTCCAAACGGCTGCGGACACCCGTAACTCTGGATTAGCAAGCTCGGAGGACAAGGTCGTCTTTTCCTTTCCCTCCCCGCCGCCGCCACCACCTGCACCGCTTTTCCTCAGGGCGAAGGAAAGCAGCTCCCGGTTCATTCATGGCTCGCGGGAAAGCCAAGGAAGGGGAGGGCAACTGGAAGAAATTCATCTGGAACTCGGAGAAGAAGGAATTTTTGGGGAGGACCGGCGGCAGTTGGTGTGAGTATCTCTGCTTTAAAGCCGCATTGGGCTCGGTTACAAATGCGGGCGCGCAGGTTTCATTCGCGGGTCTTCAATTGATGGCGCGGGTGAGGGGGGGGAAATCCCCCTCAGAGTCGCGTGTCGGTGTGCATCGTCGGTTTAGGCGCCTGACTCGCGGCTTTCCTTACCAGGGCAGGGCAGGGATGTCCGTCGGCCGCTGTGTAAATCTTGCGGGTCACTTTTCTCGCTCGGTGGTGGCTGGCTGGCTTCCCTCGCTCCCCGCCCATCATCTCCCGTGCTGTTTAAAAATACACCCCCGACCTCCTCCTGCTTCCCAACCAAAATAATCACAGTCATCAAAGGTCCAGGAGGCTTCGTATGGGAGGTGAGAGAGAGAGAGATGAGCAATGGTCTTGTGCCCCCAGGGAGACTTTCCAGTATGGCAGAACCTTTCAGGAACGATATGACAAACCAAAGGAAGGCTGGGAGGTTATTTTTAAGCCTGGGATGTGTGAGTCAATGGCTGAGTTGATGGAACATGCCAATTCTGCCCACCACCCCCATACACTCCAAGGATAATGCTAACATGTTAATGTGAACGGTTGTGTGAACACTGCCATCATTTGCTGCTTGGGTATCTGCACATAAATGGATCAGATTGATTTCTTCTTTTGCGAAATTGGCTTAGTGGTGTGTTGCCATGGCAGACTTTCGTGGGAGAAAAACCTGGGACTCTTGCTTAATTTAATAATAATAATAATAATAATAATAATAATTTATTAGATTTGTATGCCGCCCCAATCCGAAGACTCGGGGCGGCTCACAACATTGCCTCTCTCTGTTTTCACCCAAACTGGGGGTCTTCCGGGTTGGGATGCCAACTGTCCCTCCAGGGTGGGATGGCCAGGGTGGTCAAGAAATGACATTCGGTATCCTCGGAAGGCCTTGTGATTGGGGGGAAAAAGCTGGGCTGATTTGTCACCTTGCGGAGTGGACTTCCCGTCGCCCTGCTGCAGCCTGTTGCCCCTGCATTAAAAGAGCAGCCAGCGTTTCTTTTCACTTTCTTTTTTTCCTCCCCCCCTCCCACCAAAAAAAGGTCACACTGAAGGGCATTGATAGACACGAACGCGTCGTGACTGCGGGCAGGGCAGAGTGGGTGGGTGCCAGCAGGAGAGAGGGGGGGGCACCCTGCTCCCTCTCCTCCCACTACACTCCTTGTCAGCATAGCAGCCACTGCGGCTGCCTTTGCTTTGCTCCGGGAAGGACACCACCACAGGGAGAAGGGCACACCAGCGAAGGGGCCTGGTGTTTCTTTTTGCTGCTCTAAAATGGCTACCAGTATCCTTGGGAATTGGGGACAGGGGGGGGAAAAAGAGAGAGAGAGAGAGAAGGCTCAGACTGTTTGCTAGCCCATCAACTCCAAAGGGTTAATAATGCATCAGAGCTCAAGGTTAGTCAAGGTGATACCTTCCCAGGAAAGAGGTAATAGCAGACTTGCTTGAGATTCCTGGGGAAGCAGAGCAACTGCATTAAGGAGGATCCTGAATTGGCTTAAGAGGGGGACCCTTTGGATGGACCCCCCTCTCTTGAAAATCTGACTTTCTGGCCGTCCGTAATACCTTCCTTGAGAAAGGAAGGTCCAAAGAACTGCAGAGGTGGGAAAATGAGACAGAGAGGAAGGTCAAGTTGGAAAGCAAAAGAAGTTTAGAAATAATAAAATCCTTGAAGATTGTCTCTTAGCAACTAAACCTAGGCTGAATGGGACTTGAAGGTTCAGAACACACGCAGGCAAAAATGATTTTATTTTTCACCCTTCCTCTTTACACTCACTGTTTGCTGCTTGGTTTAGACACCCTTGCCCCAACCACTACTCTAGGAGTGAGACCCTATTCATGGGCTCTGTGGGTTGCCCAAGCCAGCTCAAGTGCAAAAGTCTTTTTCAGAGATTTACCATTCAAAAGTTCCTCCCACTCCCCCGTCAATTTTGACAATTTATAAAACTTCAGAATAGGCACTTTTGTCTTCCCCTGCGTCCCAGGCTTTATTTTAAATAGGCTTTTTATGCCAGCCAAGAAACACTAAATGCTATTTATTTTCTAGCCGTTTCCAAGGGGAAAAGTCTGACAAATTTCATATGGATTGTGCAGAGCACATTCAGGGCCTTTAACATTACAGGAATATACTGGATATGACTGTCCTTGAAGGCAAAGATAGGTTACCCTTGAATCTCATCCTACCACTGCTGGAGTTTGAAACTTAAGTATCTCTGTAGATCCTGCAGAGTATAATATCTAGAACATTCTAATCTCTTCTAAAGTTTTCGTGCAAATTAGAAACATGAAGCAACACAAAGTTCTACGGAGTAAAAAAAAAATGTAATGAGTGAGAATGGGTGTATGAAATAGGAGCTTAGAGAGAGAAAAAGAAAAGGTTAAGTGCATATCAAAATAATCACGCATTAGTTTAAGAGCTCTGGTTAGAGAGCTATTTCCACCTGCATTTGTTGCCTGGATGCCATTTCATGGGCTGAACCTAACTGATGTTAGCTTGGAAGTGGCATATCCAAAATTTTCAGGCTTAAATCCTTGAATCCACATAAAAGGGGCATAAAAGATGCCTTGCATTACAGTATTACTCCTATCATCACTAAGCTGTGGCTTAGTTCTGGCTAAGTTGATCTAGTTGAATTATTCTTGGGGTTCTGGACTGTCATGCGATGCCCAATTACTGGGGGGGGGGAGACAATAAAATGCCTCTTATAGCCGATCAGTTTCTGGTCACAATTCAAAGTGTTGGTTATGACCTATAAAGCCCTTCATGGCACCGGACCAGATTATCTCTGGGACCGCCTTCTGCTGCACGAATCCCAGCGACCAGTTAGGTCCCACAGAGTGGGTCTTCTCCGGGTCCCGTCAACTAAACAATGCCGCTTGGTGGGACCCAGGGGAAGAGCCTTCTCTGTGGCGGCCCCGACCCTCTGGAACCAACTCCCCCCAGAGATTAGAATTGCCCCCACCCTCCTTGCCTTTCTTAAGCTGCTTAAAACTCACCTCTGCCGCCAGGCATGGGGCAATTGAGATACTCTTTCCCCCTAGGCCTTTACAATTCTATGCATGGTATGTCTGTACGTATGTTTGGTTTTATAATAAGGGTTTTTAACTGTTTTAGTATTGGATTATTATTATATCCTGTTTTATTGCTGTTGTTAGCCGCCCCGAGTCTGCGGAGAGGGACGGCATACAAGTCCAATAAATAAATAAAATAAATTATATCACTTTCAGAGTAGTTAGACCAGTAGAGGATCTTATCTCTGTACCAGATTAGTACACTGTCCAGTTGCTTTAAAAACGCCATGTCTTTCCTTTTAGAACAGATTTCTTCTGTAGCCCCAGGAAGACAGTGGACCTTGAGGTTGTGGGTTACTATTAAGATCCTGATTAGGAATGTCATATAAACACATGTCCCTTCACTGCCCTCCATATGCGCCACCCGTAGCACTCTGCTGTCAGCAGGTTTTCTCTAGTTCATTTCAACAGCACCTCCTATGACTGTACTCTGGAAAAAATGCTCAAATCTCTCTGACGTCACAGTTATTTGCCTACTGCTGCCTGGTTACTATAGAGTGTGTTAAACCCAGGAGTGCTAAAACTATTGTGCTGCTGGTCTCTCTGGATTACTTTCATTTTTTCCTCCTTTGGTGGAAAAACACCTTATTTTAATACGACTTATCTCTTGCTCTGATCAGCTTGCAAAAGGAGAAAAAATTCTGCATATGCATTTCTTATTGCTGCTCTTTTACAGTCGCTCTGTACAAATGTTGGTTCCAAAGATCGGTGCTTTTAAAACGTAATTTGTAGTTTCACCGCCCCTTTTATATTCAAGTATGCTAGTAGATTTGCACCGTGAGGCTTTAGTACAGCATGTAACACTGCTGCTAATCAGTTGAGATAATCCATGTAAACTAAAAACTGATAAAACCAGATTTCAAAAACTGAAGTTCCCTGAAGCGGTATTACCAATAAAGTTTTACTCCTCTTCCTTGAAAAACAGCAACAACCTCTCCCTCCCCCCCATCTCCGAGTCTTCGGAGAGGGGCGGCATACAAATCTAATAAATAATAATAATAATAATAATAATAATAATAATAATTATTATTATTATTATTATTATTATTTATTCTGTTACAATGTATTGGCAGTTCTGTGTTAGCAAATACTTCAGAAGAAAAGGATTTAGGGGTAGTGATTTCTGACAGTCTCAAAATGGGTGAACAGTGCAGTCAGGCGGTAGGGAAAGCAAGTAGGATGCTTGGCTGCATAGCTAGAGGTATAACAAGCAGGAAGAGGGAGATTATGATCCCTCTATATAGAATGCTGGTGAGACCACATTTGGAATACTGTGTTCAGTTCTGGAGACCTCACGTACAAAAAGATATTGACAAAATTGAACGGGTCCAAAGACGGGCTACAAGAATGGTGGAAGGTCTTAAGCATAAAACGTATCAGGAAAGACTGAATGAACTCAATCTGTATAGTCTGGAGGACAGAAGGAAAAGGGGGGACATGATCGAAACATTTAAATATATTAAAGGGTTAAATAAGGTCCAGGAGGGAAGTTTTTTTAATAGGAAAGTGAA